>NW_010317174.1:14828-25452 GCF_000700745.2 Antrostomus carolinensis | reverse complement strand
CTGCTGAGTATAAACCACTGCTACAAATGATGGAGGTGAGAGAACATGCAAAAGCAAAGGTCAAAATTATCTTTTCCAGGAGGTGATTATAGAGAACCTTTCCATAGGTATTACTTAATACACGATCATGTCTCTGTATGTGCTGGGTGGGGATAATGCTTGTTTGGTTTTTATCTATCCAAACAGAAAGAGTTATGAATCAGATTCTGATGCCCTGAGTAACATTAGGAGTTACATTGCCTCATTGGTTAGATCACTGGTATCAGTTGAATTTTTTGGAAAGATGCTGCTCAGTCTGATTCTGTATGCATATGTGTATGACTTAATGTTATTAAGATCATGTGAACACTCAATTTTTGCAGTTTTAAATACCCGTGTTTTAGTTTGTTCACAAACAGGTATAATATTTCTAATTTGATACCAAACAAACAAAAAAACCACAACTAAACACATGGCTGAATTTATGAATATAAGTGACAGCTATGAAACCATAAGAATGTGTGACAATTTTCATGTTTTTCTAAAAACAAACCCATCTTTTGACAATGCAGTTGAAGTCTGGGTGTCATTTACCTTTTATTGTCACAACCTCCCTCCCCTATAACAATGACAATAAATGTCTTCCTCTTTCATAGCCTACAAAAGAATGAATTCTTGTCTGCTCTTGCCTGCGATATAATTTTTCAAATAGCTCTAGTGATTGCAGTCTTGAGTATATGAACAGAAAATTCAAATCATTTATTTGAAAGAGAGCCTTATGAAATTCACAAGCACGCAGCAAAAACAGACTCTGTAGATAAAAATAAGATCACTTTGGGTTATAATAAGTGCTAAAGCTAATAATGACAAAAAACCCATCCCAAACTTGCAAGGCTTTCATAAGTAGGCTGTTCTGAATTTTGTGAACATCATAGATAATATAATAGTTTTATAACACTTCCGAAAGACAGAGCAGTTTTTTTAAAAAAATCTGCTCTGACTAGTGACCTATAATAAATCTGCCAGATTTTTTTTCTGCCACATTTGAAACCTAAACTACAGATAATTTTACAAGATCTCTTTGCTTTTATTGAATGTTTTTCCATTCACACAAATACAATAATATTTTCACATAAAAAGACAAAAAAATTAATTACCAGTGTCAGCCAGAGGGTGAGAAACTCTTATTTTTCTTGTTAAATACTTCCAGTGTCTTCTAGATAGTGATTTTCATTCCCATTTGTGAAGATAAGGTCATGATTATGGCTTCACTTTTAGTCTAGCTTTGTATACGTTGTGTGGCAATGTATCTTCAATTTTCTAAGTATACCTGGGAGTTGAAATAACTTACCATTTTGTGAAAAAGTCATGTTAGGTAGAAGATTTATATGTTATAAGAGTTTCATCTGAGTTCAACTTATCAAATTTAAAAGAACAGTGTCTTTGCTATAAAAGTGATTTTAACTTTCAAATAAGCACTGGCATTATGGCCTGCTCTCCAGGACCATACCAAAGTGCTTTGGTAGAGAAGCTGTAAAATGAGTAGTAGTGTTTCATTAGGATCTATGGGTGCATGCTGGTGGCATGTCACTTTCTCCTGAAATAGGGTTTGGCTCGATGCTGAGTGTTCCTGAGGTCAAAAAGGACGGTCACAGAATAAAGTGGGACCCAATAGCTGCACACGTTTGAGAACTGAGCTTTCAGTATTTACCTGATCTGAGTTTTGTAGCTTGTACTAAGGCATAATTGATCATTAGTTGATCATACCGCTAGAATGTTATTTAATAGCAGTATAACAATGATTTTATTTAAAACATTAGTTCCCAGAGACGAGTGATTATGTTATCATTTCATGTTTCGTTTAGAAATGCGAGCATGTTTTCAGTCTTCCTACTGCTGGGAAGAAGTTTAAAACATAGTCTGAGTGCACCAAACCAAAAAGACAAATTAAAAGACCTTAATATTTCCTTATTTTCTTTATTCTTATGGGTTTTTTTTAAACAAACTCACGATCCTTTGGGGTGACAGAAATTATTTTTTTTTTAGCATGTGATGTTAGCCCCGTTGCATAGGCACTCAGCAAATGTTCAACTATTATGAATACTAAACACAACACCTGGATTACCCCTGCCTCCAGTCTATTGAAAAATAACATGTAACAACTGTTTTCTGCTAATTACTCATCTGTGATCTTAACACAAAAGTTCCAAATTAGATGCTTATAAGTGTTGCACATATGTTTTAGCAAAACTGTTGATAAGCTGTGAATGAGCTATAAGCCACATAACTCTTCTATACATGATATCATGTATTGCCATCTTTATTGCTAGCTCTTGAGTAGTCTTGGTGACAACAGAGAGGGGAGATGCAATGAAAAGGGAACTCACGAGAGCTGTATCAGAAAGCAAAGGCAAGTCAGAACATATTTTCCTAGATTGATTTTATTTTTTGGGGGGTTTGATTTTTGTGCTAAACTTTGAGAACCAAGGTTAAAGCTATGAGATAAAGGGTTATTAATGTGAATTATTGCTGGGAATAACTCTTTAGAATATCTCTTTGGAATAACTAGCAGCAGTGCTTCTTGATCTTCAATTGCAAGATTGATTGCCTGAATTTCTGTCTGTTTGACTGACAGCCCTGTTTTTTAGGGGCAGCTCTTGTGAAAGGGCTTTTCTCTAGCATCCCTTTCTAAAGGTTTCCACATGCAGTGGCAGAAGTGAAAAGGAGGATGAACTAGACATGGGTAGTGGGTTAGTTATTTGAATGGTCCAGATGTGTGAATGCAAGCTTAAGCATGAGTACTGGTCTCTTGTGGTGTCAATGTGTTTGTTTGCTATTGGTGTCATGAGCTCCTTTGCAAGAGGTATCCACACAGGTGGTAACAGAGATGATAGCTGAAGTAGAAGACAGTGGTGATGCAGGAGAAGTTGATTTTAAACCTTCTAAGACATCCTGCAAGGCCAAAGGATAAAGCTTGACTTAATAAAAATTAGCCTAAGAGCTCCGTACTGAAATATCATGAAGTTTGAATACTGTGCCTGTATTTGCTTTACAATCTCTGTGTTAGTTAATGGGAACTCTCCCTTTAAAACTTAATGTGGAAAAGAGAGTGTCAGACCTGAGGAAGGAGGATGTTTTGCCTGTGAATCAAGACAAGAGAGAAGTCTCTCTGAGAAATTTCAGAAGGATGGAAAAACTGCATTGCCAGGAAGCAAAACTTATTTTTTTCCATTTGCAAGCAGAGGGACTAAACATCTCAAGTCCTTGCTAATTAACCTCTTACATATGAGCAGTGTGCATCCTGTTTAGTTCAGCCAGGATTGAAAGTGAAGACATCTAATGCAAGCTTAGTAGCTGCACCATTAAATTAGTTTGGTGAATCTCTATTCTTACCCCCATGACATTGATTGTGGTGCATCTCTCCCTAGGCCTGTTCACAATGGCCAGTGCACAAGAACATGCCTTTTCTGGGTCCTCTGCCAGGGACTCTTGTGTTGATTGCAGGCTGCAATCAACGGTCCTGGCAGCAGGTTTTTAAAAGCTGGCAAAACTCACTGTCACAGGGATGTTGAGCCAAAGGAGTTTTTAAAAGATGATAGTACATAACTGAGATTTACCTTTTTAAATAAAACAAGACATTTCTCATAGTCTCGTGACTTTTGACTTCTGAACTTTTTCTTCTGGAAATACCAAGAAGATGCTTTATTTTCCATAGTTATGCGTATACTTTATATATCATAGTTTTCCGTATCTTTCTTTTTTTCCAAAAATGGTGGTGAGGGAAGTGAACAATGTTACCTGTTTGCTTACATCATATATCAAACAATGATGGTTCATGTAACTCCTGAAATTTCATGGCCAAACTGTGGTAGAAATGCAACATGAGGTGGCTGTGACATAAGATAGGACCTCTGTTCTGTTAATGAAATTTGTCTTAGTAAATATGCTAATACAGGCTTAGATACTTTTTGATAAAAGATCACAAGTATTATGTGATTCATTTTCCATTTCTTTTGTGATTCAGAGATGCAATCTTAAAATGGGCTGTTAAGACTATCTGTGCTATCCTCTGGAATAAAACACCTGTAACCAGAGTGTGGTCTTCTGTACTTAAATAAATTGAGAAACAATACTGCATTTTATATTCAACAGAAATAAGGGTTCTTGAATGAGTGGAGTAGATACAAGAAGCCAGAGATGTAATCAGCTTTAGTCTACGGACTCATAAGAAAACGAAGAAGAAAAACCCTGTGATTCATAAAAAAAGGTATAAAGGTTGCTGGATGATTTAAGGCCAGATTAACAAATCACTACAATGCAATTTATGGCTTTAGATAATGGGAGGTCAAACGTGTATAACCAGCTGACTTAAATTTGATTTGACTGTAAGATAAAACTCTGCTACATGAACCATTTTAACTGAAAGCCTCTGCTTTACATTTCTCACTGATGGCACCCTGGGGAGGCAACTTTCTTGGCATTTCACATCCAATTTAAGCACATCATTGATGAAAAGATGGCTAAATTAGTGCGTCATTTTATAATAAAATATTTCACAAATTGTTTATCTGATCAATGGAGAATGCAGTCTCAAGCTGTTCAGGGCTAATGTGCTCATTGCACTCAAATAGTAAGTTATTGACTGTCAGAGGGACCTGGGAATTTCTAAACTCACTTCATATTTCCTGAATGAGAGCTGCATATTGCATCAGAATAGTAGATTGTAAGAGATTAAATCTGCTAGCCGAATTCTCACTGAAACCAAATAGATGTAAGGGGCACTAAGCACTTACTGGGAAATGTTCGGCTTCTCATATGATCAGGATGTAGAGGACAGAAAGGGGTCTTATTCTTGCCCTACTTATGCAGGCTTTACACCACTGTAATTCCACTGACTTTATTTGACGAAGTCCTGCAGCATAAGAAGGAAAGTCATGCCATATGTATGTTACATATCACATGTTATTTTCAGAGCTGTAGTGAGACATTTTGTTGTCAAGGGTAGGATGGGACCACTCCTTCCCAGGTGGGAAGCATCTGGGGCCTCCTCAGGACCAGAGCCACATGGAGACTCCCTGGGGAGATGCCTTCTCTTCGGACACAGTCTGAGCCAACCCCGAGGATAGCTGGGTGGATGTGGTGTAAAGAGAACACGGAGCCTTCCTGTGAAGGAGCAAGGTAGGGAGGTAGGACAGGTATGTTTTTTCCCCTCCAGGTCTGTCAGCTATTTTTGCTGGAGCTGATACCCACTTTGCATCCTAAGGATGGGAAACCAGCACTGGGACAGCCATCAAACTCAGCTGGCCTCTGTCACAGGAATGCAGAACCATTTTACTTATGCACCCTTCTTCCTAGCCATCCATTTGGCATGCTTTCTTGCTTCTTTTGTCACTATCATTTTCCCACAAAATGAAGTGGATAAAAATGATCAAGAATGTTTTTCCCAAGGAGACTTCAGGAGGTCTGTCTCTAGTAAGTCTCTTGCCTGTACAAGACTAGCCTCATTCACTGTAGATGTGGGAGAGAATGAATTGTGTGATATGATTTTATTTATTTTCCTAGAAATGTTCAATCCACCACAGAAATGACTCACACACAGAAGGAAACAAAAAACAAAGTAGTTGGTGGATATTTTTAGTGGGAGAGAAGTACTCTTTTCCCAAGGTTGATGGAGGAAAAAGGCTTCTTTTTTTTGCAACCCATGGGTTTAGGACCCTGCAAAGCTGGGTTAATATAGTCCTTCTGCATAGGGATTGGTAAAAAGTGGAAAAGAGGTGTAAAGTGCACATACTAGGTAAGAACCTTCACTGGTGAGATGTAGGATATTCCAAGGTGAATGCTCCCTGGTATCCTGGTGAAGCTGCTCCACTGTGCACAACAGATTTCAACATTGTTGTGCCTATATGGGAGCACAGCACTGCAGGCTGCTGACTTCAGTGTTATCTGAGAGCTAGAAACAATAGGTTTCCATGTCCTCTTCCTTCCCCCCCTGCCAATGACTACTATAATTAAGTAATAAAATTATTGTAATTACTTTATTCAGCCAAAATTACTAAACTCTGTCCAATGTTGTAGTTTCATTTTGTTCGGCTGAAACTGGTGATTTTGTTAGTGGGATACAAATCATACTTTGAGGAGGGGATAGAGCTCTCTTATGCTTAAAGCAGGTATCTGTGACATAGAAAACTCAGTTTGGTCCCCACTAGTGATCTGCAGTACTACAGAGGCCAGAAGACCACAATGCACTCCTTTTTCTCTTGCCTGACTTTTGTAAATTAAATAGTCCAAGATCTGCTCAGTACTTGAATGAGGGACCTAGGAAATCATAGGTAGCAGAGGAACAAACCAAAGAATACTGCTTTGTCGTTTAGTGAATCTTAGATCAAAGAAGCTGAACAAGTAGATAGACTTAATTTTAACACCCTATTATGGCTTGTGGAAAGCTAGAGAGGATGAGAGAGGTGTTGCCAAGTACTGACCTTGATCCTAAGCATTTGTTCCAAATCACAGGGTTTTTTTGGCAGAATTTGTCACTAATTTTATCCCCTGCCCTGCCTTGAGGGTGTTTATCTTCAGGAAAACAGGGGTTTTCAGAAGTCCTAAGGGCTTATGGCTGTGCATGAACACAATGGTTTCTTTGAGATCACAGTTGTCAGGACTGGTATGCAACAAGAAATGGTAGCAAATGTCTTCAAGGAACTTACTGTTTAGAAACATCTGACTTCACAAAAACAAAAAGTGTGTTAAATGAGTGCCTTTTTGTCAAAATGAGAAACAACGGTAGTTCGGATTTATCTTTTTCTTGGTCTCAAAGGCTTAGAGTGATGACTCTATTTTAATTTTGGCATTTACTGTCAGCAGAGAAAGGATATGGAACGAAAATTGCACTGAGCACAATAAAGCAAGGAAAATTAAGAAAGATACTCCTGAAGGGCAAGCCCTTTGTTAGTTCTGTTGTGTTTTCTTCATCCTTAAAGTAATGATCCCCTATTGTTTCGAAAAATGTATAGATCTGCAGATGATGGCAAAAGCAGCATAAACCTGAGTTTACTAGTTTCTACTCAATAATACGTATGTCCTTGTGTGTTCCTGATATTGGCTCATTTTGGTCTTGTGCAAATGAGAAAATAGCTCTTTTTTACACAAAATTATTCTGGTCTCTTATTAATCTTGTGATATGAGTTGTTCATATAAAGTCACTTCTAAGAACTCTTGAGCATTCATTACCAGTATTACAGATTTTATTTATATTATTTATTACATACACATCCAAGAATACCAATTTTCTATCTAAATGCTAGTAAATGAGTAATTAATATTATTGTTACATTAAAATCAGTGTGTTCATCATGTCCTCATAATCAGGTGAAGGAAACTGTCCTTAAGAAATAAAATAATCCTGATGTTTTACTAGATTATATAAATCACATTCTTAATAATAGCTAGATCCAGTGCAGTACTTTTCTTGTTCAACAACCAGGTAGTTTTGCGAGTCTGCTGTATGACAACTTCAGAATCTTTTCCTCACCCAGAGTAATTAAAGCAAAGCCTAAAGGGGACTGATGATTGTGTCATTGTCATTATTACAAGACATGGTAGTGCCCAAATTCCCAACTGAAATTTTAGTTCTTGTGGTGAAAATGGAGTTAGGATCTTAAATGTCTCTGTTATCAGAGCAAACCTAATCCTTATCTGATTCCTTTCTTGTCCTCTTTAAGGTTCTTTTCCTATACATTAGCAAAGTCTTTATCAGGCAGACCTCGGAGTTACCAAGTGGAACAATGGTGACTCTTGAACTACCACTCTGTCCTTCCCAAAAATAATAGCTGTCTGTTTTTTTCTAGTTATGAGTCATAGTAAGTAATAAAAATATTCAATTTTGTCACCAAAGGATGGCCATGAAGATGATCAAAGGGTTGGAGAACGTGCCCTGTGAGAAAAAGACTTATAGGTGACCTCATCACAGTATTCCAGTACTCAAAAGATGGCTACAAACAGGGTGGAGGCTCTCATCACAGGCAACTACATGGAGAGGGCAAGGGGTGACAGCTACAAGTTGCACCAGGAAAGGTTTCGTCTTGATAAAAGAAATAACATTTTCAAAGTGGGAACAATTAATCACTGGAACAAATTCCTCAGGGATGTGGTAAAGTCCCCATCACTGGAGGTTTTCAAGACTTGAATGGACAGGGTGCTAGAAAAATCTCATCTAGGTTCCCTTTTCCACAAAAGATTGAACCAGGTGATCTTTTGAAGTCCCTTACAACCTGGGCTGTTCTGTGATTCTATCTCAGAGTCAGATTTTTTTGCTATCTCTGCTTTTATAGAGTTGTGGAGAGACAATCTGGTGCTCTGTATGCCTTCACAGTTTGATGCCTTACTAAACCCATTCAATAAATATGCCTTTTCAGTAAGTTTCCTTAGAGCTATCAACACACATCCCCGTTTAGTGTCTCTTTGGCCCAGCTCTTGCTATTCTCTGTTCTGCTTTAAATAACCCTTCCACCCACACTTACTAGAAGGAAAACTCTGGTTTTGAATGCAACTTTTCTTCAGAATTTATTTCTAAAAATATGAGAGAGAATGTGTGTATGGTAGACAGCAGTTTTGACAACAGCTTTGGAATCTGATCTTTAATTACAGGTTACCATGACTACATTGTTTGATTCTTTTTTTTCTGACAAAGGTCTTTTCTGAGTTGTGGACATATTCAATTTGTGAAGTGTTTCAGATCTTAATGCATGTAGATTAGATAGAGTATGAGTTTGTAAAAAAGAAAAGCAGTTCTTTCAAAAATATTTTGACATATATGCTATTTTCATGAAAGCTAGTGGAAATATTTGCACTTGTACTGAAATGTATAGTCAGCCTTTTAACACCAGCCTGCTGGCACTGTCGATCTCTTCTCTTGGTTTGTCTATAAACAGTCGAGTCATAGTGAAAATTTGTAAATAAAAAAATAACTGAATTAGTCAATAAGACATGACTGAACAGACTTCATAATGAGATAACTGGAGACCTTCAGGATATGGTGAACTACCAGAGGTGCAGTGTTATCTCATTACAACACACATTTTACTAAAGAACAGCATGCTCTGAGGCATGTATTTATACTGCAATAGATTCCTGCCTCAGGCCTGTTTTGAGGTATAAGGTGAAAAGACAAGTACCTTTAAAACTTGAAAAGTAGATGTCTTTTACTGTAGCTGCATATGTAATGTGCAGTTATATTCAGTGGTTTATTGAGTGTGTTAATTGTGAGCAATAAGGCTGAAAAGTGTGTGTTCTAATGAATAGCTTCTCCCCACCTCCCCTCCCCAACTAATGCTGTTCAAAATATTTTCAGAAAGCAGTCAGAAACTAAATAATAATAATAATAATAAAAATTCCAATTGCATTTGGGGACTCAAATGTATGTTGTTCTTAAGTTACTGTAGTAGTAGTATTACAAGATAGCCAGTCAGTCAGAGTGGCAGCTTAAATGTTACTACCTTTCTCCTCATGACAAGAGAGTTTAGCAAATATAACAACTACCCAATCTATTTCATCTCCACTAAGAATAAACCTGTGAGGAAGAAAACACTTATTCTAGAAATGAATAGTTTAACATGGTGATCTGATTGTTCTTTGCTTCTAGTGTAGTGTAAATCTGGGGTGGCCCAGTGAAATAATTGGAGTGACATCAGTAAAATCAAGTGCTTTGACAGAGCATCAGACCTGCAATGTGAAACTCTCTCTCCATTGAAATTAAGAACAATTAGAGACTGATCTTGGTGTTGGAGGGATCTCACCTGCAGATACGTTACTAGACATTATAATGGATTGCAATGAGGTCTCGAATTAACTTTCAAAGTCAGTGATCAGGGTTTCATGCCCAAAGAGATCTTGTGTGCTTCACCAAGCAGAAAAAAAGAACATAATAATTTCCAAAATTTAAAAATGTGTAAAGTGAGAAAATAAAATTGAATGACTGTAGTGGTTCAAAGAAGTGAAATCTGGTAGAAGGGGAATGTAAAACTAAAGAGAATTTGTTATTATTTCTGTGTTTTTATTACACTGGCATGGAATGGCCCAAAAAATGTTGTAAGAAGAAATTTAGTGTCCTAAGGAACTTCAGGCCAAGACCAAGAAGAAAGTCTGGCTGACAAATTACTTGATGAGGGCAGATATATGGGACAAACCATAACAGTAATTTTTGCACTTACTGTGCTGGGCTTTCCATAGGTCAACTCAGTGTAGTTCATGGCTGGCCTGATCACAGAACACTTAACAGCACTGAGCTAAAAAATTCAAGGATGGTCTACCAGAAATAATGTATATGGAATAAGTAATATCTTTGTAGGGGAATTTTTCCTTTACATTCCCAGTAGCTGTCTTTCCCTTGCATTTGGGGATGGTATTTTATCTCCATTTTCAGAAAGGATGGTAATAATTTAATTTTGGAGCCATAGCCAGATTGCTGTTAATCTCTCTGTCAACCTCATTGTAATCTGACTTTACTTTTTCTTTATGTGGTGAAAAAGTCTTTTGCTATTTGTTCTCATCATTTTGCAGGATCTTGCTCATTTGGCAATAATTTTGATTCTATGGAAATTCCTGTTGACCTCTGGGACACAGCATTTTTCATTGACCAATTATATTTTTC
>NW_010317174.1:0-14810 GCF_000700745.2 Antrostomus carolinensis | reverse complement strand
TCCCTACAGGCTTTCCATACTGGACAAATAGCGAACACCAAAGAACAATGAAATCATCAAGACGGAGTCTCATCCCTGAGAAAGATCCTGGGAGGGACATGAATGTCAGAGAACAGCATGATGAGGCATAAAAATCACAAATAAGTTTCTGTGGATATTCTTTCACTATTAGAAATAAACTGTCATGAAGAAAAGAGAAAACTGACAGAAGGTGGCTGGAAAAATTATTTATTTGAACTGGGGAAAGAGAGGTTATGTCACACTTCCCCTTTCAGTCTTTTTCAAAACAAAATTTTAATCAAGGTATACAGTTGAAATTCTGAAATGTAAGCTTCTTATTGAAAAAGAAATAAATTGTCAAATTTCAAACTTTCTGATTAAGACAAAATTATTCTCCCTAAGGTTTTTGTTTTGTTTTGTTTTGTTTTGTTTTTACTTGCTACATTGTATTTTGACCTTTTTCTTCACTTTCAGTGCCTCCTGTCACTGGTCCAGATATTGTGCAGCTCCTTTCTTCCAGCTGGAAGGGGAGAGTAGAAAAAACAGCGGATGGAAAAAATGATGGCAAGTTTTCTTTGATTAGCAGAGTTTCTTTCCCAGAATATTTTATGTTACTGCACTAAATAGTAGGAAACTACGTTTTAAGACAGATGTCTGGAGAAAAAAAATAAAGAAATGAGAAAATTGAAGTTATTGGTTTTGTCAATCCTTGGGAAAAATGTGCTAATTGAAAAAAAAATCAAACAGAACAGTGCTCATATTTGATGGTGTTTCTGTGGAAGAGTCTCTTTTATATTGACTTAATGATAGCTACTGGAATTGAAACAACAGTGTCTACACAAGGGATTTACCCTGTTTAATTGCATCAATTGAAAGTGACTCAATTTTTTTTGGCGGAGACAAACATAGGGAGGTGGAAAAAATAAGTGGCTAATTTTTTATGGGGAAATAAAGGGGAGGAAGCAAAGCAAACAACTTATGGCCCTGAAATGCCATATTATTATCTCTAGGAGACCATGACCAAAAGATGCTAATTTGTCTCAACTCACTCACTGTGAGGGTTCCCTTTGATCCTCTTGCCTTTCTTAGAGTGTGATGTTCTCACATTTTAATGCAGTATTATTTGACATTGAGATGCAGGGAAAATTGTCCAGTAAACAGCTTTCTTGTACTGATTCGGAGCTTGTGGGAAAGATTATAGCATGAGCTGGAGCCTGCCACAAGAGAAATGGATTATTACTCTGGGAACACTTACATCAAGGAGGGCCCTTTTACAGCTGAAAGAGGCAACCTTTTACAAAGAGCTGTGTTCTGTGAACTCTTGTCAGCTTGCTGAAAGTGCTAACTCACTTACAGCATACAGGTCATTCCTCCCTAGAAACACGGGAGAAAAGCCTTAGCATGCTATTTGTGACTTCTTCTCCTTGAATGTAAAGATGTTTTCTACAAAATGACACCCTATCAAAGGAAAAAACTGAAAATCAGATTTAATGAGACAGATGGTTTAGGGAGGCAGGAGAAAAGAGGTGGCTTAAAAGGCATCAATGCTACATTCACAGTAGCTTAAGCTTTCAACAAACCAGCCTATGTGATTTGGATAAAATGGGACTGGTGTCATTTTCCAAACAAAATCCAGTTCTGATAAAACTCAGAGCTGGGTAACAATGTCTCCCTGAATTTCCCCACCCCTAAAATCCTGCTTTTCTTTCCATCGGCCTCAATGTTATGATGAAATTAAAAACCTCACAAGGGAACATTTTAAATTTTGGTTTTGAAAGATTTTTTTTTTCTTAAGTCAAAAAGAACTATAGAATAAATTATTACAAGGACATTAAAAGGATTTAATTTCCTTGAGCATACATATGCATTCTGCTGCAGCATGTCCTCTCCCTCCCAGTGTAGCCATTGATCCACAGCTTTTATAATGAACTCTAATAACAACTCTATTACTGCAAGGCTCCTGATTGGCTCAGGCACCCACAAAATTAGCTACAAAGAAGCCAGCTTGTCAATATTAATTCCGCCACAGAGATTACTTGTTGTGGTAGAACAAAGGTGTTTTGGCTCGAGCTGAACAACTTAACTCCTTGTCTCATAAAATTTAAGCTGCTATTGATCGCCTTCTCCTATTGTGCTGAAGGATTAAAAAAACCAGGCGTGCGCACACACATGCGGGCAGACACCAGCATGCTGAATCACTCTGATGCATTCTCCTAAACCACCAGCCACCCCCTTCCTTCCCATCCCCTTCTTTCCCCTCCCTGTCTGTGAAGAATCATTCAGTAACATGAAGCAAATTAAATCAATGAATTCATCCTAGCAGATGGGTGCTTTAACAGTCAGTTAGCCTTTAGATAATTGAGGCGTTGACTCCGGAATCATAAAATGGATGGCTCGTTTGTACATTTTACTGAAATAGATCACCGAGGTTAAATAAATGAAATCCCATTTGTCAGGCGGTAATAAATGGCCTCCCCTTCTGCAAACAGCTCTGTTTGGCCTAATAAATACAGGGATGTTACAGTGCTCCTCCCTTGATAGGGTTATGGCTTAATGAAATGGTCTTTCCTCTGCTTGTTTTTGCCTCCTCCTGCACCGTGTGATAAGTAGCGAACCAACGAAGCTTGTAATTACAATCTTACAGAGAACCCAGCCAATCTGTATATAAATCTCACCATCCAATTACAAGATGTAATAATTTTGCAGTCAAGCTGGTAATGAGGTCTAATACTCATGCATGTGATAATCCCCCCTGGATGCTGACTCTATCAGATGTTAGCTTTGTAATTATACTGGCAGAAAATCATTATTTCATGTTCAGCAGAAAAATGAGGTTGGTGGGAAGTTAATTTTCTCTATGCTCTGTGAAGCATAGACAAAATTTTAATGATTTAATCATTATGGTTATCCCTTTTGCAATTGACCCGCGTTACTTCTGTAGAAACATTGGCACATTTAAAAGTCCCTGTTACCCGATAAAGCTTGCCAGGTATGCAGCTTTTAATGTAAGAATAACCGTATACAATTAAACTATTAACCTGCTTGATAGGGGAAAAATCCATAGTTTTTATGTTTTCATTATTTACACATAGGTTCCAAAGGAATGTTTATGTCCAGTCCACACTGCGATAAAAAAAGACTCTTAAATAAAGAAAAAAGAAAAATGCTATAATTAGGATGTAAGCTCTCAGAACAAAACAGCAGGTTCACAATGTTCACAATGGTATTTTAGCAGCTCAGTAATCTTTTGTTCCTTTCCAGTGTAGGAGACATTCATGAGATGTTATACCTCTACACAAAGAGCTTATTATGCATAATCAGCATTTTCACAAGAAATAGTTTAAAGGAATCCCTTGGGATACGTATTTTTAATTGTTCTTTTCTGTTCTCAAAATTTCCTTGCTGTCTCTGTTTGTCCAGCCTGCTAAGGGGAAGGACACGGAATAAGAGAGAAGTCACAACATTGAGATGGGAGAGTGAGAAAATAAACAGCAGCGCAAACAAAAACTACATGGAAGTAGGTAGGCAGGGCAAAGCCCAAAGCATTGCAAATTTATAGCAACTAAGATATTTAAGGATAAATTACCTCAAAAAATTAAGGTTAATGAAAATATCATCAAAATCTTTTGTGCTCAGATTTTAACAGAAGACAGGTATCAAAATAGTACTTAAACACCCCCAAAATCACTTAGGTTTGTAAGCTTAATTCTACTATGTCTAACTTTTGATTCTGTGCCCAGAATGTTCTTTTACTGGCTTACATCACATGTGTGTTTATGGACGCATATGTATATAAATATTTATGTGTATATATGCTCTCTTTCTCTAAGACAGACATATTTGAAAAGTTAACTGAATTTTGTCTTCTGGAAAATATCTTTATACCTCCTTCTAAAGAAGCAGCAGGATTAGGAACTGTGCTGTACTTCAGTTGATTTTTGTGTAGGCTTGGCCTACCAAAGTGGAACCTAACTAATATATGAAGTATGTAAAAGATAACCTCATGCTTGATTCCTGCTAGGCTTACAAGGTAGACACAGAGCTTTTGTTTCAAGACAAAAGCTGTTACAGATAATGTCCAGAGAATGACCTGCAGGTAGGCATATCTTCTGAACCCTTGGGATGTGTCTGATTCTACCTAACTTCAGATCTGGCCTTCTATCCTAGAGCCAGTGAGCACACCAGGGCTGCCCTCCTCCTATCCAACTGAGGCATCTGCCTTTGCATAAGGTAACCTGTATTCCAGAATTGCCTTTCCATCCACTGGCTATAGAAAATAACAAATGAGTAGTTCAGATGTTGATGACTATACTGTAGGCCTCAAAGATTATTTAACATAAATTCTACCCTTCCCTCCTTCATGGATCCAACTCAAAGTGGTTCTGGAGAAGGCCTGGGGTCTATCATGTATTATGTATTAAACTCTTAATCTAGTGATATAAAAAAGGCAATTTGACAGACACGAATCCTGATCTAATTATGGTTCTCAGCCTTAAAAATGGATTATTTTTTAATGAGGCCTGTAACTCAAAGCACATATATATTTAGACAATTTATCAAACCTCTTAAAAAGAAAATCCTGACATTAGTTATGACGGTTCCACTGGTACTCCATACATTTTCTTCCTGCAAAAGAAGAAGGATGGTGATGAGGAATGCAGATGACCTAAAATTAATTAGGTTATTAAGTAGCAGTGAAGACTAGGGGACTTGAAGAGGGACATAATAGACTAGTCAAATGGACAGTCCTTTGCTGACAAACCTATTGTGTGTAATGTGTGTTGGATGGAGTAATTTTAAATACTTAATGCCTTACCGGATACAAAATGAACTGTTCTGAATTGGTATAAAGATGAGCTGAGTCCAAAGTAATAAAAAATGCAAATAAAATATTAGACGAAGAATAATATGGAAAATAAAATATGAAATGCCATTTAAGTCAAAAGCACTTTTCTGGAATCTTGCATTCCTTTCATGCCATGTCAGTTGGGTTTGCCATCTTTTACAAATTTTATCAACCGTTTGCCCGTTTGCCATGTTTTGGGTGGAGTGGTTGAGTTTAGATGTATTGTTGAAGTCACAGTTTTGTGTGATATTTCTAGGTTTCCTTAAAAAAAAAAAAAAAAAAGGAATTCTATCAGTTTGTTCCATACATAAACAGTAGCTCTGGTGAAATGTGGCTTCCTAAAGATTAGTGTCCCACACTTTTTTCTTTCTCACACACTTCAGAGACCCTCCTTGTCTGCATATGCCCTCATCTGCTTGACTCACTGATCCATTTGGTAGGCAAGTAGAAGAATGCACAACTAGTCTGCAGCATATTGGATAGCAAGTGTGCATCTGCTGTCAAGCCAGATATTTATGATCTTGCAAAATGGGTGTGGACATCACTGTTTAGCTGCCTTTTCCTGGAAAAGGACATTGAGCGTAAAATGGGGTGTACAAAATTGATGCAATTGGCTTTTCTGTCTGAAATATATTTTTACTCTTACATATGTACTTTTGAAAAACACTGTGAGATGTAGAGGTCAAAACTGTTGTCCTAAACGCATGTCATGAAAAGACCCTAACTTCTTATTTAGCTGACTGGATGTATTTCTCACTGATATAGAACTAGGTTTAAAATCAAGTGATTTTTACTTCTGGATAGAGAATAGCTGAACAAGCGTAGATTTTTCTACCATAAATTAGGTTACAGACTGCAAGCAGAGAGAAGCTGGGAGCTCTTGGGTTAAGACATTGGATTTAAATCCAGTAGAATACTTTGTGTTGTGTAAGTATGGTAATGTTCTAGAGTGTGGATGTTAATTATACTTTCCTGATTTTCCACATGAGGTATTGAAGATGTGAACTTGTCTCACAGGACAGGAAATCTTTGCTCAGCAAGTTGTAAGAAGCAAAAATGGTAACTCAGCTTCTCGCCCAACTTCAGCAAAATGTTTCTATGTCATCTTAATCTCTGAAAATAACAGAGGATGTATGCTGGTAATGGCTGTGTCTAAAAAGAAGCTCATTTGTGCTTTTTGGTACAGCCTACAGCAATGATTGTTCTGTGTTCCAACCACTGGATATCTTGCAGCTCTCTGATGCTTCTTCTAGTGCATCATGGCATAGAGAGACATGGCTGGAAGACTCCCAGTTCCTCAGGTTACACATGCCAGTTCGTAGGTGAACTGTATATACATTTGGAGCATAGTTTGTTAACCTAGAGATGCTTCTTTGAGAGAGAGCAAACCTAGAGAAATAATGGGCCATGACTGGGTCCTAGGATGTGATAAAGTATCAGGTAGAGAGGTTGTACCCTCCTTAGTTGCTCTTGGCACAGACTCTGCCTGCATTCCCTAACACAGACTCGCTTTTCCCCTGCCTGACAGCTCTGGCATTTTTCTTGAGCACCATAATCCCTGAATGTCAGTTATTTGGGATCCTAGAGCCAAAGAGATTCCCTTTGTTACATCCAGCCATGTGCACCTCCTATTTCAATATGGACTTTACCTTCAAAACAGTGGAGAGCAAGTCAATGAGACTGCACACTCACCTCGCTGAAGGAGCAGTGTCTGTGGGTTCTCTGTGGACTTTGCCTTGCAACATCCACCTGATCTTTGTTTTATGACTCTCCCATTCTGGGACTCTCCCATTCTGGGACCAGGCCACAGAGGTGGAAACTTGGCATACAAAATTCTGGAAACTCTGTGAAGAAGCCTTTGATTTTTGTAAGGGTTTACAAGAGATCAGCATAATTCTATTTGAGCATAGTTAGGATTTATATTCCACTGAACAAATCCAATTCTTAAAAGAACTTCCAGGTTCAGCCATGATTTCATCAGACAACTTTTGACAGCTGAACCTGTTGAAACTGAAAATAAAATTCCTAGTGTCTTTTGTGCAGAAAATAGGAAGTCCTTTTGTGGTGTGAGATGCTACTGAAGCCTCATATGAAGGGGTTAATTTATAAAAAGGCACTGGCTTTTCGTAGTTGCTAGGTAACATTGACCTTTTCCCAAAGGCTATACTCCGCCAAGGAGTATGTTTTGGCAGAGGTAATGATTCTGTCTGCGGTTTGCTCAAGGAGTTGGTGGTAACCTATCCTGCAGGGAAGTTGAGAGAACACAGTTTTGGAACAAACTGTCATCTTCCACCCATCCTGCTCTTCTGTTTATATTTCTCTTAAAAAAAAAAAAAAAAAGAAAAAAAAAGATGAAAAACACAGTTTCTCTAATTTGCCTATGCATCTACATTGCTTGCAGGTCCTCCCCTGCAGACTGGGCACTAGAAATGAGAATGACTATTTTGTGCCTGCAACTATAAGTCTCAAATTATAATTGTGAAGCCATCTCTTCAGAGTAGTAAAAAAAAAAAAAAAAGCCAATTTTCTTAAAACCTCTTTTCTTTAGAATGAATAAGAACTTCATTAAAGCAATGAATTTTAAAGTAAGGTTTATTTGTGTCTCCCAACTGTATGTCAGCGTTTTATCCTATTTTTGGGATCACTGCTTGAGTTATTTCTTTACTACTTCCGTGTTTTGTTGTATTTTTTAAGAGAAATTGAAAAAAATTGCTTGAAAAGATGTATATTTTCTACATGCACACCCAAATGATTTATAAGTTGATGAGACAAACCTAATGACAAACAGCATATTTAGCCCTGTGACTGAAAAATTACAATTAGGTTGATTTTTTTAAAAATTAACATTTTTATATAGAAAAAGGTGCATAGACTTCATCCTTATGGGCCAGGGTAACTTACATGACAACTTGTTAAATCGATTTTATGCTTCTTTTAGATCTGCTATTCAATTTTTTAAAGTGCAGATACCATGGCAACCCCCTCTCTTATGGAACGTATGCTGCTTTAGAGATAAAGAGCAAGTACATGCAAAGATGGAACAGGATGACATGTAAACTTTTTTTATATTCACACTTCTTTGGGTGAAAAAATATGCTGCACAAACATCTTTTATCTCAGCTGCAATGTATTTTACTAAGTAATCACATTTTGTTCAATGCAATTAATTAATCTTTAGTTCATTTCATAAATATTATAGAAGGAAATTGCACCCTGTGCTTTTCTGATGTGTATGTGCAAGTATGTATATATATGCATATATATATATATATATCCAAATAATTATTCATATTCTACATTTCTTTTAGTGTATAGTAACTCCTTAAAGACTACAGCATCTGTATTTTTACTGATTTTCTTACCCTGTTACTTACTGGTCAGAATGTGGCACAGTTTTTTGGTTTTGTTTTGGTTTTATGAAGGAGATAAGTAGCTGCTAGGCCTAATTATTTTTAAAAGAAAGACAAGTCACAGCTGAAGTACCAGTTCTGAGAAAAAGCAGGAGGACCTACTTGTATGTACTTGGCTATCTTAACAGTTATTTAAATTGCCTGGATCAGAATTTTCAAAAGCAGGATAGTGTGTTAGATTCCTCAATTAGCTTTCTAAATAATTGACTTCAGAGGAGTGTGCTGGGGCACAGCATTTTTAAAAATCTGTTTTCTTATTAAATTGCTGTAGAAAGAGTTGAATTTAGGTTGTGAGATATTGTTTGTATCCAAAACAAGACAATTGATCAAGGAAGCTGCCATTTCTTATCATCAAAACCCATTTTCCTTCTGTATTCCATACCCTGGTTAGAGATAGGATGTACTTGAAATTTCAGCAACTTGCTTCTGTTTTTATACTTGTATTCAAGCCTGGTTCTGTGATTAAAGAAAGACCAGAAATATTAGTAATGTATTTACCAATACAATCTATGTACTCATTTCAGGTTCTTGAATTAGATGGCTTAAGAAAGAAATTAAAACATTTTCCAGAATTTGAAAGCATGCTACTTAATCTGAAACCCTTGCTGTTCTGAACTTCAGTTTTGTCACTCCCACCCATAAACTCCAACAAATTACTCTCTTATGTGATCTTGTTGTTGATTATTACAGATGACTTTCGCATGCTTAGAGCACTGGAGGAAGGCAGGGTCTAGGGTCCATTATGCCTTTTCCAGCATTTGAGTATCTTTTAAAATGTCATTATTTAAATCAAGCAAACATCCATGCATTATCCATTTCATATTTAAAGACTTGGTTTTGCTGCATTTTTGACACATGCACTACTGTTTGTCTGTCATTGTCCATTTCCATCTGCCTGTTTTCTGGTCACTGTTTTAATTTGTTGACATTAAGTTTTGCCAGCTTACATTTATTTTAGCAAGCTTCAATAGGTTTGAAAGTTTAATTTATTTTTTATAGGCTTGCAAAAGTCCAAAACTGGTATATCAAATATGCTTGTGGCTGCAAATCTCACAGGCAAATACTCTAAGAGACTAACTACAAATAAAAAATGAAAATACAGACTTTTCTTTTTCTTTACACCTTCCTGCTGGCAGTGTCTGAACCAATTCTTATTAAAATGGAGAATCCCATTGATGGTATTGGGATGTACACCAGACATCCAAGCGTCACAAGAATTCACAGTGGAAACTCCAAAAATAATGAAAAATGCTATTAAAAAGTTAATTCTGCATCTTTGAATTATAAATAAAGCTCTGCTTGTGTTTAGATGGATTGGATACTGAAGTTCATGTTCACAATGGTTTTCCTTTGTTGAAATCAATTTGCCTGTGCCAACCACTTATGCTTTAACAAGAAAGTAATGTGATGGTGAAAAAAAGCATGGCATATTGGGATGTTCCTCTGAGTGCTATTTCCTGAGGCAGCTGCTGGAGAGTATTGAAGGGAGGCTAAGTCAACATTGCTTACACTTTTTTTTTTTTTTTTTTTTTTTTTTTCCCGAGTCCAAATATGTAACCTCTGTGATGCAAATTATATTTAAGCAGCTCTGGGGACTGAATATGGGTTGGTGCCTTGGTGAGCCTGGGTGTCTCTACGTGGCCACAGAACTGTCTCTATGTTACAAGGCCAACTGTGATACACATTATTTGTATATAAATAAAGTGATGAGTTTGCTTTATAATTCTTAGTACCAGATCTGAATTAATCTGTTCTTTATTTCAGTTTAGTTTTTGTGAAATGGTTACTTTCAAAGTGGGTAGCAGTGTTGAAAACCAAGGTAACTGAAAAGCATATTACTCAACTTGGTCTAATAAATGCATATTGAAAGGTTAACTTCAGTCAAAATACATTCATTAAAATATATTCCAAACACACACATTTGTAAATGTAGATAGTGCATCTTGTAACTTCCCAGCTCTGAGTTCATCACTGACCAAAAAATTAAAAAGTATGTTTTCCAAATACTTTCAAATAATGATATGTTCTGGACAATAAATCAATTCCAAAAATCTGAAGGTCCCAAACCTCTATTTGTTAGGTATCAGCAATTATTACGAGTGAATTTTGTCATGCAGCTATTAGGAGTGCTAAATAGACTGTAAATGGTATGGGAAATGTATGTTTATTTACACATTTTAGGGAATATTCAGGAAATACCAGTAAAATTAAGGTAGAGATATTTTAAAAAAAACCCCTTTTTGCTGGCTTTATTTTTCACTAGTAGAAAATAGTCTTGTTACATCTATTGCATATATTTAAAAAAATACATTAAAAAAATAAAAAAAATTTCCCAAATTTAAGTTTTTTCATTATTTTATTTAGTAGCCATTTCCATGACAATATTTTATTAATTGTATTTATTTGTAAAGTAAAATTTGTATTTGTGCTCAAATAATTTATTTATGCATTTAAAAAAATACTTTCTGAAATGACATCTTTGTTTCTTCCCTCCTCATACAGAAATACCAAAGAGCAAACTAAATAAGCTCCCAGCTCCAGATTTGAGGCAAACAATTCAAAGCATAGGTTTCAAGTAAAAAGCATTGCAGCAAATTGCGTGATGATTTTGGCTTATTTTCATGTTGACACTACTGCTAAACCTCATGATTGTATTTTACTTCAAGGAAAGACACAGAAGTGAAAAAAACCCCAACAAAACCAAACACCAAACCAAAACCCAAAAAACTCACCACCACCAAAAATGTTGTTGAAGTTCTGTGTTAAGGTGCACACATCACATGTATTAGTGCAAGTTTTTCTTTATTTCGCTGAGGCTTCTGTGGCAAGGGGGTGATGACAAAAAAAGGAACAGCACTTAGCATGAGACAGACTTTCTCTTAAAATAATTACAAAAGAATGTAAATTTTGTCAGAACTTGCCAAATGAAAGGTTCTTCTAATCTTTTTTTTTGCCTCTGTCTGTTGTGACATCTTTTGTAAAAGGTAATTCTCAGTAATTACAGCTACAGGCTGTCCTTAATACATTCAATTCAAATGTTGTTCTAATCTATTAAATTTAAAATCTTTTAACTGAAAATGGAACATGTCAATAACAATAATTTAATTATCAAACACACTGTATATTTAATAGCAGTAAAAAAAGTAGTAATTTGAAATATTTCTTCTTCTAAGATAAGCATTATTTTTAAAGAAAACCTTGAATAAGCATCTGATTTAGGAAATGAGCATGAAAAACCTCCCCAAAATTGTACAAGTTCCCATTAACTGTCATTTAAATGTTGTCAATCAAATCTGTTTGCATCTGGTACTGATGTCATGTGAAATTTATTTATTTAAACTTTCAGTCACACATGGAAAGTTTTGCAGATGGTGTCTTTTTTCATCTGTTTATTCCAATTCCCCCCCCAAACTCCAGTTCTTACTCTCTCGACCCCCCAATTTGATTCCTCCTTCCTCTAAAAAAAATAGATCTAATCAGTAGCATGTTAAACAAGAGGGGATCTTTTATGTATTCTGTGTTAGGACAAGGAAAGCATCGCTGTAGATCACTAGAATAAACAACTCAGGCTGATTCAATTACAATGCCTGGGCCAGGCTTTTATCTGCTGGTGACATCATTTCAATCAAAATGTAAAATAATACAATCCAATAGATGCAAGAGGGAGAGATAGGACACAGACTGCTGCACTTAGTCATTTAATAAAAAAAGGTGGAAGAAAGCTCTTTCTGACAGGCTGCTAAGACTTCCATTTCCAAAACTCTATTACCTTGTATAATAGTATTCAAAAGAATTGAATGCAGGAAATTGTCTATTACTTTTTATTAGTAGAAGCTGTTATGTGGGATACAGCCTACTGCACTGTTTTTTCTTTGTTCCTTTAATTAACAAAAGCATGAAATCCCTCTATTGGCAAGCACTTGTTCCAAAGCTTCTGTTGCTTTCTGTTTTTTCTGAAAAGGTGAGGTTTTTTTCATTTCTTTTCTCTGAATGTCTTTTTTTTATACATATACTGAAAAAGTAATTTTTTTTCAAGTCACTGTAATCTACAGTCTATCAGTCACCTTAATGGGCTGGGAGAGGGTAGAATGCAGATACATTTCCATAGTCGTGGAACCGTTTTTATAAGAAAGTTTCACATTCGAGAATTGAAACAGAGTCAGATTGTAACTGTGCCAGTCTTCCGACTGTTTTGTTTGCCAGCTGAAATTTGCTTTTGTTAATTTATTATGGTAGAAAAAAGATAAATTGATACATATTGATTTGATAGATGCACGGTGCAAAGAAACATACTCTTCAGGCCATATCCTTGATCCCATAAGGTTGTCTGTGACAGCATAGGAGAGGACTTTGTAAATATTATCAATCTGACCATCCTACACAATTCTCTTAAATTTTACCAGGGGGTAAAACTGGAAGACCTGCTTCCAATGAGGTGTAGTTTCACTGACTTCTACATTAATATACGTAATATAACAGAAAGCTGAAATAAAAGGTAGAACACTAATGTACCTTTGGAGATAATTAATTTATTTGAATAATTATTTACATATATAATTCAAGTTCATTGCTATTAAGTTCATAAACGTCTTAGTAACTTTATTTAAAAATAACAACTTCTATAGCTAAATTATGATATTGGTTAATGAAGAGGATCTTGCCAAGGGCAAACAATGACTGCTACAGTGGTCAGTGAAGCACTCTTCCCACTATACAGAACATTTTAGGGTGCATTTTGAAGAAACAGATTGAGTCAAATTGCTACCTGCATATATTGTCATAGGAGATGTAACTCCTTAAATGAATTTTATTGACATTTTCTTTACTAGTGCAATTATTTGTTCTTCTTTTGCATTTGCCAGTAGCAAGTAGACCTGAAGACATTTGAGTTCTTTGATAGTCTTGAGAGATGTTTGCTTTGCATCTTCTCTTGGTAAGAAAGAGATTTCTGCCATTCCAGATGGCATTATTAATCCAACCATGTGCTAAACTTTTCCTGATGATTTCTGAATAGGATACTCATGAGGATGAAGTAATAAATTGCTATATTGGGAATGAACTAACAGTGACTGTAATCACTGAATAATTTTAATCCCCCCTTTCACAACCATCAGGTGTGTTTTATAATTTTTCAAATTAATATTTGAAATATACTATCTCTTTTAGGGTCTCTATGATGTTAACCTGCTTCCTTCTGTTGTTACAGTGGACTTAGATCACAGCAGGTTGGAATCATGGTCAGGATCAGACAACCCATATTAGACACACAACACCTCAATGAATACAGACTGCTGGTCCTAACAAGGATACTTAAAAACACATAAACTATTTATCCAAACTCCCTACCTATCTAGCCAATGAAGGGATAAGAACACAAAGGGTGAAGGACCCTTAAAGCTAGATGTTGGGCTACATGACACAATGGCACATGGATCATTACTGCCCCTGTAATTTGAGTGAACTGAGCCAAAGTTGCATACGAAGTAATTCAGCCCATCTTTTCCTTCCTGACAGTGGGCCCATCTCCTCAGGTAGGATGAAAGGTGGACCAGTCCTAAGCCTTAGCAGTATTCCAGAGGTAAGGATCTTTTCCAGGAAGGTGAGAGCTATGGATTTCAACTCTTGCAGGTTGCAGGAGTATCTATCACTTTGGTCCCTTAGCTTTTAGCTGAGTCAGCTGTCTGGTAGGCTGTTACTAGAAAAGAAGGGTATTTTACCATGTCTATGATTGTGTTTTTGAGCTCTGGGCTGGGCTGAATTAATCATTGTCCAAGTGTATTAGGAAAGGTCTGTATGTGCACGATAGAACAGAGACAGTTACATGCATCTTCAACCATCTCTCAGTCCCATCGCAGATTAAGATGTTAGCTTAGAGAAGGGTAATGAATTTGTATGAGTGTATCAGTGCTTAGGAAACTCTGTCATCCAAAATGGAGATATGACTTGATTGTAGGCACCCCTGGACATAGTGCTGGAGAGCAGACATTTGTCAGAGATTCACTGAGTCTTCATCTCAGTTCAAGTGGCACTCGTATGATCGGCACCTTAAAGCACAGTTTAAACCTAAAAAATGCACTTATGTCAAATTCCATGAGTCAGAAATAGACCTTTTCCTAGAATAGCTGTCATATTCTACCACAGATTACTTTTTTGACTTTATGCAAACATGAAAACTCTCAGTGCAAGAATTCCATAGCTATCCTGACCGAAGTCCTCACTAAACATATGTTGTTGAGACCTGTTAAAGTAATCTTTCTGCACAGGAAAATAAGCCAAGAAGGATAGCAAATGGCAGAATCTAACAGTTGAAATCCATAAGGAGCTTACTGTAAAATGCTTCTGTGAATGCTGATGATATAGTCCCCTCTGGATGAAAGCAGAGTATCTCATATGCCATTAGAGTTGAGCAATGTAGGCTTTTTGGAAACGTGTCTTCAGTGGGCATTGTCATAGTTTAACTTAGCTGGCAGTCAAATGAGACACAGCCACTTGCAGGCCCACACTGCTGCCCCACCCAGGGAATCAGGGGAGAGAACTGGAGGGATAAAGGTAAG
>NW_010317173.1:887-1324 GCF_000700745.2 Antrostomus carolinensis | reverse complement strand
GCGCAGAGGCAAACCCATCTGGGCTGCTGAGTTATGGCAAGACATTGCTGCTCGGCTAGAAAAGCTAGCTGTAAAAGTACATCATGTAGATGCCCATGTGCCCAAGGGTCGAGCTACTGAAGAACATCAAAACAACCAACAGGTAGATAAAGCTGTTAAGATCAAAGTGTCTCCAGTAGACTTGGACTGGCAACAGGAGGGTGAAAAATTTTTAGCCCGATGGGCGCACGATGCCTCAGGCCATCAAGGAAGAGATGCAACATATAGATGGGCTGGTGATCGAGGGGCTGCACTATATCCATGGACACTATTGCACAGGTTATTCATGAATGTGAAACATGTGCTGCAATCAAACAAGCCAAAAGGTTGAAACCTCTCTCGTGTGGGGGATGATGGTTAAAATATAAATATGGAGAAGCCTGGCAGACGGATTTTTT
>NW_010317173.1:0-563 GCF_000700745.2 Antrostomus carolinensis | reverse complement strand
GGTGTTGGAACTTTCAAACACTGGGATTGACACTTAGCAAAAGCCACCTGGTTAGTCAACACCAGAGACTAGATAGCCAGTGAATTGCATATCATCATTATTATAGTTGTTGTGCATCACACTAACAGTTTTATATTAAGTATTTTCCCAGGTTAGAAGGTTTGAACCCTGATTGGACCAGAACTACTGCTCAACGACTTCTTCGAAATCAACATCAGGAACCCTGGGCAGGGACTCTACCGAATACACCAACCACGAACTCCGAATACAGCACAGAACAGAGACTATACACCACCCTCCTATTGCACCTGATGACATCAGTTCCATTAACTGTAAAATACCCGATGGTATCAGCTCCCATTAGCTACACAAGTCCACATCCTGTTTTAGTCTCAAAAGACTATTACAGCAGATGGAACCTGAAGTTATGGACTAAATGAACTAAATATATATATTGATGAGACAATCCATGAACTAAAGATATGATATTCGTATATATATGTGTGTATATATAGATTTATATTCTTAAAAAAAAAAAGTAGTAGTAATTACTCTAAATCCAT
>NW_010317172.1:0-24523 GCF_000700745.2 Antrostomus carolinensis | reverse complement strand
TGGCTTTAAACTGGCAGAGGGCAGGTTTAGACTAGATAGTAGAAGAAATTCTTCACTGTGAGGGTGGTCAGACACTGGAACAGGTTGCCCAGAGACGCTGTGGATGTGCCCTCCCTGGAAGTGTTCAAGGCCAGGTTGAATGAGGCTGTGAGCAACCTGGTCTAGTGGAAGGTGTCCCTGCTGATGGCAGGGGGGTTGGAACTAAATGATCTTTAAGGTCCCTTCCAACCCAAATCATTCTATGATTAGGAGAAATTTCTTTATTGGAAGGGTTGTCAAGCACTGGAACAGGCTGCCCAGGGAAAGGATTGAGTCTCCATCCTGGGAGGTATTTAAAAGACGTGTAAACGTAGTGCTTAGGGACATGGTTTAGAAGTGGACTTGGCAATGTTAGGTTTAGAGTTGGACTCTGTGATCTTGACGGTCTCTTCCAATCTAAATGATTCTGTTATTTTCAGAGCTGTTAAACAGAGCTAAACTCGAAAAGGGCTTATGTTTGCAGGAATCTCCAAATAGCATTTTATATACATGGAACGAGAACTGGGCCCTGGTGGTTGGCTACTGCTTTGCACAACAGTGATAGAACTGGCATTTCACCTCAAGAATTTTCCCTCCCTGTTAGAGCTGAGAGATAATGAAATACTAATCCTTTGAAACAGGTTGATTTAGGTTTAGAAACTTCTTTTAGTTAACTCTTGATTTTCATGAAGAATGTGAGCTACTTACTCTCTTTTTCTGTATATCAGTGCTAGAAGTAATTTAAAGTCAGTCCATTGTCTGAAAAAACTTTGAACTTTTTGTCCTCTTTGTGGTATTTTTCATTTTGTCTGAACTATTAATGATATTTCAGTTATACTTTGCTTTGTTTTCCACATTGGACCCTGCAGAAAGTTTATATTGCAACATAATTAATTGGTTAGATAAGTGTTTATTCTTTGATTAGACATTGTCAAAACTCTTTTGTTATTGTTTGGCTTTTTAAACATCCAATTAGTAGTCTTTTTTGTTTGATTTGACTTTTTCTTTCAGTTAATGGTTACAGCCACTGTCAATTCACATCAGTGTTTTTCAACTAAAGCATCTGAAAAACAGGAGGTAACAATATTAAATGTTTTTGATCTTAACAATAAGGAGTTGAGCTGGGGAAAATTCCAACAACTTTTGAGGTTGTCCTTTTTTCAGGAAAAAATGAGAGAGAACTCTCCTTCCGACTCTCTTTGCATATGTAAGTATATTCATACAGCCTTTAAAATAACTTTGACCTATGCAGTGTGTGTAGCTGCAGACCGTTTTAACATGAGAGGTTTGATGCTGGCTTTCCCACAAGTCATTTCTGTATCTACCAAAATGACCCTGACTTCAGTTTTTTCATGCTTAAAGTGAGCCATATGCCTTTAACTTGATTCAATATTATGTTTTACACATTTCTCAGAAGCTTTTTGTCCACCAATAAAAGTGGACAAATAATAATTTAATTAAGAGATGGGAAGCTTTTGATCAGGTGGTTGATAAAGTACATTTAAAATGTTCAAGTACATCTCAGAAATTATTGTACACTAACTAGCAGGAAAAAGTGAATTTTAGTCCATCAGTTGAGTTTGTAAGGAAGCAAGCTATTACACTGCAATGTTACAGGAGTCAAATATTGCCCTAATTGTGATCTTACATGATACAGAAAGCAAAAAGTTCCTGACCTTATCTAGGCTATAGTTCAGCACCATGGATCTTGTATTATTCTTGGTAAGAAGAAAAATCGTTGTTTATTAAGAAAGATGAAGACAAGAAAGCAAAACATGTAAAAACTATTGAGATGGGATTGGACTTGGAGCTAGATAGTCTGCTAGTTCAATTCATAGGACATGGAAATATAAAACATTAACTTAATTGTCCAACTTCACAGACAAAGAGAATCACTGAGTGTCTCTCATGGCCTCGTGGAAAATTAATAAATATTTCATAGATTTTATTAGAAAGTTGATCAGTTCAAGTAAACAAATCATAGTGTAATTACATGATGCAGTAGCTTCTAACTAAGATTGTCAGTAAAATATGTGAAAACATGCATCTGTTTATGTACCATTATGTTAGCAATCCCTCCTTGCAAAAGCCAAGACAACATTTTTCTTTAGTAGCCATCTGTTTTGTGATTGTACAGTCTCAAGTCAAATCGTGTACAGTATTGCTGGTAGGATGCATGCGAGCCAGCTGCCCCACAGCAGTAGCTGACATTAAGGAGTTGCCTCTTTGCCCTAGGAGGTCGTGTTGGTGATTTAATAGCTGTTAGCAATGAAGTGTTCTTGCAGTATGAAAATGGGATGGTTAAACGGTTTTCTCTTCTCCAGAGTGCTGGGTTGGTAGGTTTTAAAACTTTACACAAGTTATTTATTTCATGAAATAGTTCAGTAAATAAAGGCGGGAAACTGAAACAAAGGTTATATTTGCCAAAACCTACTTACCATGTCAAAAAAGGTGCAAGAAATAGCACATATCACCTGGATCCCTGTCCAGTTCCTTTTCCAGTGAGCCTTTGAGGTTTAGAAATCACAGAAAATAATTTATGGCTAGGTAGTGAATTGCAGGCCCAGTGCTTCATCCTGGCTCCAAGTTACACAGTCCCTGGCTACAGCAAAGCTCCAGTGCACCTCCTTCCCCACATACTTGATCTAGATGGGATTTCCCAGCATGAGAGGCATGTTAACTGCGTAGTAGTCCACAGGCAAAAACTTAGGAAGCCACTGTGCCTTCTGCTTTTTTTAACCTGTAGAGCTTCAGTAGTGGTTGGTGTTTGTACTCTTCTGTTGTGCCTGTTCAGAAAATAAGTGCATTTCAAGAGTGGTATGATTCAACCCAGGATTATGTCTGTAAAAGGCCCTTGGGTGTGAAGACCAGTGCCACAAAGAAACCTCCTGTTTTCTCATTGGTACTTCATAATAGTTCTGCCTGGAATAGCCCACTGCGAAGTGTTGTTCAGTGTGTGCTGAATATAATTTTGTCTTTTTCAAAGTGTAAGTGCTTCAAAATGTTAGGGTATATAAATCTGGACTCTTGCAGGCACAGTCCAGGAATAATCAGTGGGCCAGCTAATTGCTGTGCAGGTGGTTGCAGCCTATGAATGTTCTTACAGGGCTCACTCACATGCTCAGAGTGAAAGTACCGTACACACGTACCGTGGTCACTGTGCATATGCTTAGCAAGGCCAGCACTTTCCGAGGGTGCCAGGTTTACTGCATGCGTGCCAGCAGTGCGGTTGTGTTGTGGCTGTGGAGAAAGCCCAGTGATATTATAAATGTGTCAGGCATGTGGAGTGTATAGAGACCTGGTAAATGACAGCCAGAAAGGTTCTGGAAGGTTCTACTTTTACTGCTTATTTGCCATAGGTTCTTCCCTGCAGCAGGGAAGTGTCATGGCTGGCAACCCTGTACCACGAGGTAGTAGGTGGCCTTCCAACATAAAGTTTGTCTCCTGTTCATCTACAAAAATGTAGATCTACATCTATAAAAATGCAGAACTTTTTTCAAATTTCACATACCTTCCAAAGTTAATAAAATACTAGATTGCCTGCAGTCATCTATCATTCAAGAAACACAGTGTTTGTGTAATTGGGAGCTGGTATATGGTACAGAGTACAAATCATCGCATCTGCACTTAATTTGTCCCAGATTGTTGTCACAGCATCTGGGTTTTATTGAAGACAGCTAATGCACCTTCTAGTGGAGGATATATCATCAAAAGGGAGTATGTGTGGTTGTGGAGCACCAGTAAGCAGTGTTTTAAATAAATCCAAATGGCACTGTGTGGCAGTTTAGCTTGAATGAAGTAGCTTGTCTGCCTGGACACTGTTCTTGATACTGACTTCTGTTTTTAAAAAAATCACAAAGATGCAAAACAACAATGTAGATAACATTTTATTAACTGTGATTTGAAACAGCTCATATAGAAAAATGTTGTATGGATGTTTGGGGTATTTTTAATCATAGTAAAACCTAGCATGCAGCTGAGAGTTGTGGAAAAAAAAACCCAAAACAACCCCAAACAAAAAAAACCAAGAAAAAGACCACATACGACAGGTGTAACCACACTGTGCTCAAATGTGTTCTTGTTCAGGTAAACCTGTGTTTCAGCTCAGTGTTGAGAAGGAATGGGGTCATGACCTGTACACCTAGTTTTGTGAAGTAACAAAATACCTTGCAAATAATTGTTTCTCAAATAGAAGTTAAAAAGCATTAGAACAGGTTAATAATAAACTTGTAACAATAGAGCTGCACTAGAGTAAATGTAGAGAATTAGCAGAAAATGAAGTGTTCTGCTGCTTGCATTTGATAGTTTAGTTTAAAAATACAGTTACTAGAAAAATACAGAGGGAACTATTTAAATAAACTTATCTTCATTTGTTAGTATGCTATAACATAGATTAAGTCACTTTTTGGGACAGTGTTTTAACATGTTCAGTCTTCTCAATAACTACTGAGTACTTCAGGATTTACTGAAATGAAAAAGGTCTGATGAATGAGTTTGATAAAGCTTGACATTTGCACATAACTGAAGCTACCTCTGCAAAAAACTCTGTGGAGCAGCTGATGTGTGGAAACTGCTCATGCTGTGGTAACTCTGTCCTTAGACTCCTCGCTCCCATGCTAAAACCTGTTAGGTACTTGGGTTACCAAGTGACGGGCAGAGAATTTTTGAAAGCAGCTAATGCTCCTTATTCCTTGTTGTTCAAGAACACCTCTGAAATGATATAAAATACACATTGCAGTATACTCTCTTTATAAAATCTACTCTCAGGTTTTTCCCCCAATGCATATTAATAAGGCCATAGTTTGCAGTAATCTTTTGGGACTACTTAAAGAATAAGAGTGGCAGAATAAAATCCTTAATAAGAATCACAGAAACCAGGGTTTTCTGATTAACCTTTCCTGAGGTCATTGTAACTTTCTTTAATTTCTTTTTCCAAGCTATTCTGTGACTTAGTTTTTTTGAGGTGTGACTATGTCTTGTCTTCACTACTGGTATCAGTGGAATCAGTACAGGAGGAGATAAACAATTACAAAGTTGGGTGGGGTGTGGGTGATTTATTTATTTATTTATTTTTGTTCCTGAAAACGGCCTGAACATAGCTTGGGTCTGCTTAACTGAAACAGTGTTTGCAATTTACTGTAGTTCTGGTAGTGAAACTTTAGTATTTTGACCATAAGCTGCATAGTATAAAAATCCCATTATTTTTATGCAAATACAGTGTGAGTTTTCTCTTGGTTTTTTTCTTGCAAATTGAGACTTGAGAAATAACTTTGCACTGAAGACTCAGAAATTTCTCTTTTCAAGATTTTCACATTTTTGAAGTTTCTTATTGAAGTGTAGGAAACTCACTCTTATTTTCTGACTTTCCAAGTTATTTTGTTGGAAAAAATAGTATTTGGCAGGTTGAAGTAAAGCTATATGATAACACAGGCTATCTGGGATTCACTCATCTCTTGTTGTCTTTTAACACTTTTCTACACTTTTATTGTTTGTCTGCCACAGTGAGAAAGTAGTCTTTAGCTGCATGGTTTGGTTAACTAAGTTGCTTTACCAGAACTGACAAACCTATGGTTGTTTAGTAGATATAATTTTTCCTGAACAGCTACAAATTTAAGACCATTCCCAAAACACTTCAGTTGTCTTTTATGGCATTGTTCCTATGCACCAGGGATTAGAGGACTAGCTTCTGTCCTCTGGCCATAAATGTCAGAATGCTTACACATTTTTCTAGATCATGTTAAAAGAGATCATCAACTGCAGCTTCTTCATGGCAAACATTTTTGAAGACGTATCTGCTAATTAGCTCGAGGTGTTGATTATACTGGACATGCACACATGATTCAACAGCTTTTGTGTACTTACCTGGGAGGGTGCAGTGTTTAATTTTTTACTAGTGAGTAAAGGCTTCCAGCAATGTTCAGGTCTGTAGGACAATAGTGCTGGAGCAGCTGGGCTTTTTCTTCCCTTTCTCCTATGATAGATGAGGCAGCTGGGACCACCAAAGTGTCCCAAAAAACTGTCAGCTGACCAGAAGAAAGAGGAGGATAGTTCAGAACTACATAGTGATTGCATAGCCTTCTGTTTCCCATCCCTCTTGAACACAAAAGTGTTGCGAAGCATGGAATAATAGTATTGGGCACTGCGGCTGGTGAAAGTGGCATCCTAATCTTCTTTCAGTCACCTTTGGCTCACCAGAGTGACGGCAGCCAAATGGCTCCGTGTTGCTTGTGCTTGAAGGCTTGGAAAAGAGTTTAAAACACTCCAGAAAGAAATTCTGCGCCGTGAGCTTTGTAGGGAACTGTTTTGCCTGCTTGTGGTCTGTGAGTGAAAGAGGAGCTCCTTCCTTGTGCTCCCTCAGCAAGGGCCACGCCGTGCCTGTGCCAAGGAGAGCTGGCTGACAGCTCACGCTGTGGTTTCACAGTTGGAGGTGGTCTCTTCCACACACAGCTCTCACCTCCTGGCTTGCATAGTGCAGAGACCTTCAGGGAGAGGCTGGATGGCTGCTGGTGGGTTCATGGAAGTCCTATCTGAAGGGCATCCACAGTCACTGACGGTGACACCTGTGTTGAGTGGTGATCTTGCAGATTCTGCAGAATGATATAGAAAACTGTATGGAGGGGTCTGTTGGTCATAAATTGTGACATTAGTGGGGGAAACAGTATTTGTCGTGCTACTTTTCCTTGTGTTGAAAAATGTTAGCATTTTCAACATTTATACTCTCCATAGAAGGAAATTTTGTTATACAAGATTGAAAGCCTTTAGGGCAATAGTAGTGTTATGCTGTTTATTTATAACTCTAAAAGGTCTAGGCTGTTTTTTAATCTTTGTAAGCTATTATCTATAATTTATTTCTTTCCTCCTTTCTTTCTTCCTTCCTCCTAGAGCAAATGTGAGAATTAAGAAAACATTTTTAAGAACTTCTGTTGCATATCCCAGGGTTTTTAATGATGCATTTTCAAACAGTTCAATCCTAAGTAAAAAGGAATTAGAGACTACAGTTTAAGAAAAAAAGGTCTTCCAATTTTTAACTTGAAAATTGTCAGAATTTCAGATCAGGTGTTTCCTCTGCATGTTCATACACAGGGGCCTCCTTACAGTTTCAGGCCTGGTGTAACTCTAAATAAGCTAGTTTTTTTCTCTTGCTGTGTTTGTACTGCAAGGGTATAAAAAATGATGCAGAAGTAGAAGTAAATACAGGGGTGCCAAATATAATCACCTTTCAGCATTGTGCCATTGCGGTTGTTGTAAGTAAATCCTTGCTTAGCTTTGGATTGTTAACTCTGTGGTTTGTGCAGACAGCTGGATGTGCACTTGGTTGGGGTTTTTTTTAGCTGAACTGAAATGATAATACAAAAAATTTATAAAAAATGTTGACTTATGTGGATAATATTTTAATAGCCTAAAACATAAACTAAAAATTTGGACTGGAACACTTTTCGTTTGACTATTGTGCAAAGGAATGACGTGTAAAATAAATGTTTATTTCCTGGAAGTAAAAGTTTCCTCTAGAAAGAAAAAAAATGGCCAACAGAAACTAGAATTCCTTCCCCCCACCAACTTGCCTGTATGTGAGCTGCAATTGCATTGTGGTTGTTTGCTCTGACAGTTAAATTTGTATATATTTTAGTGCACAAAATCAGAATAGGAACAGATTCTCAGTGTAAGCATGTTCTTGAGTATCTTGCTCCATAGCACTGAAAATGACTAGAAATCTAGCTCTGTGAAACTAGATGCAAGTATAACTAGTGAAAAGCAGAATTATGTGAATGCCCATAAAACAAAAACCCAGCACCACAGAAAATTTAATTACCCAGGGACTTAAGTGAATTTGGAACTTTCTCTCAGATGCGGAGGTAAACCCAGGGTTTATAATGGTAATAACTTACTTATATGCCAATGAACAGCATGTGGTTTTTCATTAAACGCGAAGCCACATGTCATTTGAGGAGAGATCAGAGCATGAAGAGACTGGGAGAGAAAGGAGGTGGCTTTTTCTAAGATACATAGCCACATTTCAGTAGTACATGTTATTGGCTGGAGCTGATGTTTTTTGGGTGAAACAGTAGCTGTAACTCAAAACGTATCTATTTCATGCATTTCTTAAGATTTCTTCTATTACTGTAAAAGTATCCAGCAAACAGATACTTTTTCTGACTGGCAGCAAGGCACATTGCTTATCCGCAATTTTAATTGTGTTCCAATTGATATTATCTTAGGGTTTCTTACCTTTATAAATAGAAAGCAGTTATTAATCTAACCATTCTTGGTTGATGTTTTGTATGTGTGTGTAAAGTAAATAAAAATGCTAAAAAATTCTAAAATCTTTCAGAGGAGATAATAATATTGTGTATAAAAGGTTACATAATGAGGTCTAAATAAATATATACCTTCAGCCTATAACAAGGTAGTTGTAAAGAGGATCAGCAATTTCTCTTGATGAGAATGCAGGAGTCCTGGAGCTGGCAGTTTTGACTTGTCTGAGATGCAGCTGGAAACTATTTGCCTTTAAGCTGCTGGAGTTGCTCAGCTGAGCAGGTCCGTGGTGTTGGAGCTGGGCTGAGGCTGGTCAACCTGAAGGAGCAAGAGTGATGTGTGCTGTCCGTTCAACAGTGTGGTGCTCCACCATGCTGCCTCCTGACTTCTCTGCTGGCAAAGCAGAGCATTAAAGCGTTACTCTCTTCTGCCACAGGAAAGCTGTGCTTTAAGTGGCACGGAATGGTAGTACATTGTGCTGTTAGAAATGCAGATACAAAATGATGTGCCTGGTTGCTTTGACCAGTAAAATCTGTCCACTGATATCTTCTCATACCATGTTCTTAGTGACCCAGTAGTAGCTTTCATACTTCACTTACCCCAAGCTTAACGTTTTTCAGCTTTTCAGTGGTTATAATGAGCAAATGCTGCATCTGAAAAGAATTTTAATTTTCTGTAATCATGCACTTAGCATGAAAATACCTATATGGTCCAGTGTATAAGGCTAGCAAGGATGTCCTCTCAGAATTTAGCTATTCAATTTACTTTCTATTTTTTTTCTTAATAAAAGCCAGGGATTTTTTTTTTTTTTTGTGGAGAATCTAATTATATTTTTTTAATTATAGAATTGTTCTTTGTTACTATTACCCTTGACCTGATTTCTTAAATCCGGAGAGTGCCAGTGATATATTTGTGTCTGTAGAGTCTTCATCACTCTGTGTGTGTGTGTGTGCATGCACATGAAAGTATGCATGTGGTTATATTTACATTAAAATAAGCGAGGAACATTATTAAAACATTAATTTCTTCAATCTTTCTTTTATTAATATTATTCAGATCTTGCTAGATTTGAAATGGCTGTAATTAGGTGTGGGGGGTCTCTCCTAAGATATGATAGTAACAGCAGTTGTGTCACTTCTGTCCGGGTATATGAGCTGGCCAGCCCTGGTCCCCTCTCCTTGCAGGGGGAAAAGGTGTGCAGAGGGGCTGGCTTAATTTTGGAGGAGCTGCTTAGTTAGTGTCTGGCTCCTCGCAATGGCTGAGAAGACATAAGTTGCAAGAGGACAGCAAAAACTAAATAGCTAGTGACTCTCTCCAGGGGAAGCAGCAGTTAAAAAGCACTCTCAAGTTAAGGACGATCTGCCATAAGCTGCAGGAAATGTGCCACAATATCTGGAACTGTGCTTCCTTCTGGGTGCATTTTTGCAATGCCCTCGGCCTTGGAGCCAGCCTGGGTTTTGCTCTGTGTGTGTGTGCACACCCATGCCCATGCGCGTGTGCCCTGAAAAAAACGTAAAGCTGTAAGGACACTAAATGTAGGAACGAGGGGAACACAAATCCAGCACTTGAACCTCTTGGATTATCTGAGGGATGAAGATAAAAATGGAGTCGTGTGTTTTTATTGTATTGCTGCCATGCCTGAGCTCCTTACCATGGGCTGTCAGCTCCAATGGGCTCTGCATGTGTCCTGGGGGAAGAGGGATGAAGGAACACTGCTTGTTGTAAGAGACAGGTCTTTCAGGGACAGAGCCTCTCTCAGTGTTGCCTAATATCCTCCGAGAAACTCTCACGTGTCAGAGGCTGTCAGGAGGAAGAGCCCTGGGCTGCGCGCTGGCCTGCCTGACCATGGCCCTGGGGTGAGGGGCAGGCAGGAGGAGCCTTGCCCCTGTCCGGGAAGGGGGAAGGGAACCCGCTTCCCAAGCCTGCTCATGGCTGCTGATGTGAAAGTGGCATCTGCCTTGGCCTTGCCCTCCCACCCCCAACTCGCCTCCTTTTTCCTCCCCCAGCAGCAGTTATCTCTACTGAAGCTGCCTGCCCTGTTCTGTTTTCCGGTAGGATATTTCTTCTTTGTTCCTTGTAAACTGCCCGAACCCCCCATCAAGCTTAATACTGTGATCAGCTGTAATGACACGGGGGCCAGCCCCAGATGGAACGGCCAGGGCGGTGGTGCCTGCGACTGGGATGGATGCTCCCTCCTCCAAGTCCTTGTGTGAGTTTGGATCACCACCATCTCTCAGTCTCCCTGGAAAAGGAGGAGGAGTGTGGAGGGATCTGCTTCACACTGGCGTGAAGCAAAAGGGTTAAATATGAGACAAAAATATTTACTGTAAGACTTCATGTTTAGCTTACACCATTATGATAGTCTTGCCTTTATGGTACTCTGAGTTATGTTTTCTTTGGAAACCAGGAAGAAACACAGTGTGTAATACATGTTGTAAAGTATATTATTTTAAAAATCACACATTATGCTGGCAGATTCCTCACTGCAGTCAGCGCAGGGCTCTGCTTGCAAGACCCTGCACTTTGTGCTTATTTCTTTGTATTTGGACTGAAGCAAAAACTGCTTTATTGTGTTAGTGCTTGGGGGGGGGGTATATTTGAGGCTTGAAAGCATCCTTCTGTCTCAGTTCTAGTGCTGGCTGGCTGAGTGGACCAGGGAAGCTGTCCGATGGGTATCTGCATAACGACATTTGACATGTAGTTCCGTTGTGTCTCTAATATAAGTTTGATAATGATACTAGAAAGCTGACTCTTGTCTAATTATGTGTTTAGAAACAGTCGTCATGTTATCTTATTAGTACAGAGGACACAGAGCACTGTGAAGCATGAACAGCATAAAAAGCACGAGCAGAAGAGGCTGAGGGGACAGTTTATCTTCCTCAGGAGAGAAGTTAGACCTCAAATAGCTTTGTGGAAAAAAATATTCTTAACTGTTCATCTGTTAAAAGAACCAGCATGATCTGCTTTTTTATTTTTAAATAATCTAAATCCATATGAACATGTTGTTTCTTTGGCCTGAGTGAAGGACAAATAAGAACGTTGAAAACCTAAGGGGTTGTTTTGTTAGTTTCGTTTTTCCCCCCTGGAAGGCATGCTCTATGATATCTAGGCTAAAGCCCAGAATTAGAGTGAACATCTTTTCTGTAAGCAGTAGCCAACCATTTTTGAGGAAAAAATGTACCAAAACACTAAGAAACATTTGCTGTTTTTAGTCTTTAATGTAAGATCACTATCTATTTACAAATATCAGAAATGCTGTTTGACATAAATATTACATCATAACAGAAGTGCTACTATTCCTATGATTTTTGTTTTCAGTAAAGATACATTTATACTAGTTTTGGTATAGTCAAACCATTACTTTTGAAGTATTTTCACATTCTAAGAAACAAACGTCTCTACTGTATCCTTTCAGCTCCTGGATTGAGCCCTTCTGTATGAGTGGTAGGTCTAAACTTGGTGTCAGGCTTTCAAAATAGACCTCACAAACATAAAATAGGCTAAATATTATTTAAAATAAAACCCTTTGGAAGTAGTGTGTTTTCATGCTTTTGCACTTAGTTCTTGTTAAAATATTGTTAAAAGTTGACAAATTACCTGACACACTGTTTTTTATTTGCCTTTCTGGTGGACACAAATGTGCATCTGGTATACTCTCTGATTATTACAGTACTTCTTTAAAACATTATTAGAAAGTAGATAGCAAAAAATTCTAACTATACCTCATGAAAGCAGAACATGCAAAGTATAAGGCTTTGTGAATAAATGCAGCTATTGTTTTGTAGATATTTTCTTGTACATGATAAATATGTTTGATAATAGAAAATGTCAAGCGATCCAGATTCTCCTTTTGCATGACAATTATAATGGTGACAGTTTCACTTGGGTAGAAGAATGTTTGGCCATAGAGGGGTGGGTAAAAAACCAATTAAAAAACTCTGTTGCTGTATTTTAGACGTGGAAATCACTTTTTCTAAACATGTAGGTATTTTTTGAAGTAGAAAAGGTATCATTCCCTCCCATGATAAAAATCAAGGGAAGATATTATGATTTTGAATGCTAACAGTGTTTGTCTTTGTTTTTGATTAATCAAAGTGGTTTCTACTGTCCCTGTAATGATGTCTCTGAGTTGCTGGGAATAGGAATTATGTCTGTCTGTTCATAGTCCCTCTGAGTAACAGAAAATGAGAGAAACTTGAAAGGAATTTAAACAATGAACTTCCTCATATGAAGTACTGAAACATCAGCTTGAGGAGTAGATGCCATTTCATTTTACAAATCAATTAAACAATAGAAAATGCAACACTCTTAAAATAATTTTTATAATACATTGATAATAACTAAATTATTTATCGTCAAACCATCTTGATGCTTTTGATAACACTGTTTTGTAGTAAGTCTTAAGTCAGTCACATGGTGATGTCTTTCTCCACCTACCCCTGTAAGAATATCTTATTTGAGATTTTAAGTGAGTATTAACCAGCTGGCAAACTTTTTTTTAAAAAAACCCTATAGTTTCATTTTTTTCCCCCAACTTTTATTTTAAAACCTTTTGTTGGGTAGGCTTACTAAGTGGCAAGAGTATTTCTTTTTCTGCTGTGTTTTATATAACTATCTTCCTTAATAAAGTTTAGAGCTAACTCAAGTCTTATACTGTCATGCAGGAAACTAAGGTCTCATACTGAAATTCAGCTCCTGGAGACCTGCAGAATGTGTAGGGTTGTGTGATCCATCACAGCCCTGATCATATTCAGTCCAATTTATGTGCACAGGTGAAGGACCATAGGTGCAATGTAAAAGAAAATTGAGAGGTTTCACCCCAATCCCAGTCTTCCTCTGTGAAGGCAACCAGTTTATCTCTTGTCTTGCTTTCTTGCCTCTGAATTATACCCATACCATAAGAAGACAGCTTAGAATTGTGAAAATTATCTGATTAGAGCTTGAAAAGGTAAGGAGGTTCTTCTGCTTTGTTGGGTGGGTTGGGTTTGTTTTTCTGTTTGTTTGAGGGTTTTTTTTGTTTGTTTGTTTGGTTGGTTGGGTTTTTGTTGTTTTTTTTTTTTCTGGGGGGGATGTTCTTTTTTTATTTTTGGGGAGTGTGGGGGGGTTCAGAATTGAAGGTGGAGAAAGGAAGATGATGACTTCTAGTAATGGGTTGTGCCCAGCTGGCTGCGTAGTAGTACGGTATGGTTTTGATTATCTGGCACAAAGCTATATTTGATTAACTGGATTTCTTGTAAAGGAGTTTGAGAGGTTCTGTTTCATTAAAAAAGCTTGAATTAATATTCATTTAAGAAGCTGCAGAACATGTATGGAATTTTAAATTTTAATTCTATCTTCCCAGTTGTCGGCAATTCAGTGTCTTCCTTAGGCTTTACTGTAGTATTCATTTGAACTGTTTTAATTGAGTCACTGGAACAAGGAGGATGAGTGTTAGTTTTATTTCTTGAGTTTAGTGGCTGCGCTAGAGTGACAAGCAAAGTTTATTATCTGCTCTAACATGACCAGATTAAATTTGTAAGAGGATTCCTCTGCTTTAGAAAGCATTCAGACTAACTGCCTGCATAATACGATGTTTGCTTTCCATTTTTTAAGGAACTGAGAGCATTCAGCTCCTGTACTGTGCTGTGGAGAAGTTCATTAGTACAGGATGATATTTATGCATATAATAATCAAGGAAAGGGGAAAAAATATTTCTTAAAGATGGTTGATACAGTTTTTATAGTTTAGGTAAGGAAAAGATGCAGCAGCTCCAGTAATACTATACAATTATACAATATCCAGTTGTAATGGATAACATTTGCTTAGTTTTTCATAAACATTTAAGACATTCAAGACTATTCTTGGAACAGTTCACTCTAGATTGATGTAGATGTTTGACGTTACTTACTGGATGTAATTCTCCATGAGCTGTATTCATAAAATTCTACCCATCCTTTCTTTGGAAGGATTTTTACTTAGCTTGCCAGGCTTTTTTTTTGTTGTAACATGAGTCATTGATGAAATTATATTTTGGGGTTTTTTTCATAGAATATTGATAGTCATCTTAACTAAATAAATTACTAAAATGATACAAGGAGGTAATATAGTGAATGGGAAAATGATTATATGCTTCCTTTTTGGAAAGCAAGTGGAATATGCAGATGTGGATTGTAAACAGAATTATTATATAGTGATTTTAAATTAAAGAGATTCTGTTAGTGGGGCAAACACTTGGCAATAGAACAGTATGTAACCTCTCCCAGGTTTTTTATGAATGGCTCTTCATTTAAACCTGTAGTTTTTTAAATTGCAGAGGCTATCACTCGAATTCCCTCCTAACTTAGCTTTTTGTAGTTATTCCAGTTAATTTTTAACACAAATACAAAACCATGTGTTATTGGTGTAGGAACAGATGTTGGGAGGCCTTAGCTCCCTTTCTGGCTTGTTTTTGTGCCTTGCTTGAAACTTTGATGCTTTCCTATTCCATAGTCTTTTCTATTAGTCTAACTGAAATGCCATTGGGAATGTTTTCTAACATCAGGTGACTCCAATGAGGTGTAATCTATTAATGCTAATTAAGGAGCTTGATAATCACAAAAGGAAGGTACCATTTTATGGAAAATAGAAATATACCTACTATATACATTATCAGGGCTTATAGTATTTCCTCATAGAAATTCTACTCATGTCTCTGGACGAGCTGTCATTTAAATTCTTTGGTGTTATACCTCAGTTTTTCTGACCAAGATGAAAATGGTCAGTTCCAAAGATTAATTTATAATTGTATAAAATTATTGAAGGTGTAGGTTTGTAGTTAAGTATCTTTAAAGAGGTATGTTACAGAGATACAATATGTCATGGAGATAAATTTTTTTTAAGCAATAGAGAAGAAGTTGCATAGAGTACTAGAAGTCCCCAGTTAGAAAGGAGTGCTAGGTGATAGCTGTACCAGCTTGAAGCTCATGGACAACCCTCTAGCTGTGGCCGCTATTGACAGAGGTGATGGTCAAGCTGTAGAGGTAAGGATCTGTTTGTAAGGTGTCAACATGAGGAAGCTGTCTGCGTAGGTGCTCAGCCATGTCCGAGCTGTTTGTTTGTGAGCCTGTTAGTTTCACTAGCCTCGCTGCCACCTTTTAATGGAGAAGAGATACTCTAGTTGTGCTTCAGAACTTGCACAGGGGTGTTGTGGGCTTCACCTCCACCTCAGGGAGTTTCGCTGCAGACTCTTGCCAGCCTCTCGTCCTTCCTGACAGTGACCTTCAACAGCGAGCCTGAAAGCTGCTGTTCCAAGTGTTAGGACAGACTGGCTCCTTTGCTTCAGCTCCCAGGATGGTCTCATGCATTCTGTGATATGTTTCAGATATTTTGGCCCCTACAGAGCCAGGACGGTCCAAAGCCTGAATTCTGCACAGTTTTTATGTTTTCATATAGGGCCATACTCGGTTTCAGCAGAAATGTGATCCTGCTGCATTCCACCACTGGAACAGCAACAAAAGAAACCATATTTTTTGTTTTCTCTGTAGCTGAATTAGTAGTAGCAGAGAGGACATAAAACTCTCTTCCAAGTAAAATATAACTTTATAGTTGAAATAAAATGTTTTTCTTCTCGTGTCATCTCTCTATTACTGTTTTAGCTCTTTCTCCTCATAGGATTTACTCTGCTACTTAATATCTGATGAGGTTGATTTCTGCACTTTTCTTTAAATCTGTGTGGCAGTGCACAGCAAACTGCTTTTTCTGGGTAAGTGTTTGATGAAACAGTGTAGGTACAGTAGTACTGCAAATAGAAAAAAATGTCAGCAGATAGAAGTGTCAGACTGTGCTCAGTCTTCACAAGATGTTGACTCCAGTCTGGGCCATGAATTGTCCGCTTTCCAGGTACCACTGGGCTTCTTTCTGCTGCCAAGTCCCAAGCTAAAAGCCAGTCTTCTGCAAATGTCCCAGCTGTTGGTTTAATGGTTCTTAGTAAATATATGTGGATAGTGACTAAGAGAGTAGTGGATTTTGATGGCTTTTTTTTTTCCCTTACATATTGAGAATGTCCTTTTCTATCTATTTTAAATATGAAATTTCAAACAGTAAAATGTAGCCTTTTTTTTCTTGCCTTTTCATAGGTCAAAGTTAGGAATTAACACAGAGAGTCAGGCATAGTTTAGTAGCATTTCTTTTCGTAACGAAAACCAGTGTGGATTTTGCTTAGAGAATGGCATCTTTGTTGTTTTATTTTTAAAACAGCCTTGTACTTGATCACTCAAGATATTAAACTTCAGATTTATTGAAGTTACAATGCAGATAAATGCAAAAACAAATACAGGTATGCATTGCACACCCATGTGAAAGAAAAGTTTGTCAGCCTAGGCGTCTGATCTTGAATTATTTTTAAGTTAGTCTCCTATGTCTTCCTTGTCAGCCACCACGTAAGTTTTGAAGCCACTCTGCCAGTAGCTGCATTGTCACCTATTTAAAGTTTGCCAAGTTTTAAGTTTTCTCATAAGTTTCACAGGGCAAAGAATATTGTGTTTCAGCATTTTGTAGTTTCATTTTCTCAGGATGTGCACCAGGAGTAATAGTAATTATACAACAGATTGCGCATGACAGGTATGTATGTGTGTGCAGGCACACGTGTAAGGGATTACTGCTGCATTTAAGCAATTTGCCTTCCTTCGTGGTTCTGCTTTTGGAGATAATACTGCTGGAGGGACTTTCTGATTTCTGGTTGTAAAGTTCCTGATAATGCAGTAATAGTTGTTTCTGTTGCCATTTGAAGAAAAAAAAAAATGGGGGAGGTTTTTAGAGATTTGCTGGGTCTTGAGGTGCTAAGCTGTAGCAAGTTTTGATAATCCTCTATGCCACGCTTAAATGGGAATTTTTCACTATTTGAGACTTTTTTTTTTTTTGTACTTTTAGAAGACAGTTAGTTAATTCTTTTCACTCATCAGGGCTTTTTTTTGTTTGTTTGGTTGTTTTTTTAATCTGGAAAGAAAATTTTAAAAAGCCAAATGACCAACCATACCATGTGCTTGAAGCAGGAAGTTCTTTTTTTTTCAGTCACAGCATTAACTTCTGTCCAGAGTACCACCCAAGGGTTGTATTAGGATCATGGGGGTTTCGTGGGGGTTTTTTGTGGGGTTTTTTTGTGGAAAGTCACAGTTTTTAAAAGATGAGGAAGGAAGGTAGTATTATTATCTTTATTGTTGTTATTATTAATTGAGATTCAGATATGTTGTATGGCCTTCAGCTGTCTCTGACAGACAAGAAGGTATTACTCATCTGGCTGTAGAGAACTGATCAGCATCTTGACTAATTTTAATGTGCAGTGGCAGAGAGCAAAAAATTAATCTCAGTGTAGTTTTATCCCTGCCTTGGTCCAAGCTGGTGATCCGCTCCATTGCTGTTTTACCCTTGCTCTCTGCTTGTATCAGCTAGAGGTATTCATAGAATCATAGAATGGTTTGGGTTGGAAGGGGCCTTAAAGATCATCTAGTTCCAACCCCCCTGCCATCAGCAGGGACACCTTCCACTAGACCAGGTTGTTCAAAGCCTCATCCAGCCTGGCCTTGAACACTTCCAGGGAGGGGGCAGCCACAGCTTCTCTGGGCAACCTGTTCCAGTGTCTGACCACCCTCACAGTGAAGAACTTCTTCCTAATATCTAATCTAATTCCTGGGGTGATGGTGGTAAAAGCAGGAGTTAGCAGAAGAGATAAGGCATTCGGGTCCTCTAGGGGCATGTGAATTTTTTTAATCCACTTTAAAGCTTTTATTCTGTTCACCAGGAGAAACAGGCACACTCAAGAGTCCTGTTCAGCCTGTTATCCAGTGTTGTTTTTGTTTGTTGTGGTGTTAGGTAAGATTTATGCACGTTTTTGCCAAGTTGTATTTCTTAACTTGTTCTGTAAATGGATGAGGCTGTAGAAAGCACAGTTGGTGTTTTATCAGTCAACATCTTGATCATCTTATCATGACAGTCATGGGGTTTTAAAAGCCAAAAAATATACAAAAATAATCAAATATAGGTTTGACCTAGTGCTGTAACTGTGATAGCTTGAAATCGCACTCCTCTCCAGGAATAATGCTGTAATGGTCGCAGCTTTGCTTAGCTAAACCTGGTAATTCATTATGCCATTTTTTTTCCTGTTTCTCTGATAGTAAATAAACATTACTTCTTTTCTTTCCAATTATTTTAATTTGGGAAGAAGTATCTGAGCAAATCTCTAGTGATGTGCTTGTAAATGTTGTTCTATCACTGTTAAGCAGTTTGCACATAAACATGACTTATTTTTACAGAAAGATTTGATGCCACTGTTTTTAGGGGCAAAAAAAAAGCTATATTTGAAATTTTCTTTGTATGCTTCTATTGTAAGTAACAATATAAAAATATTTACTTCCTGTCCTTGATCGTAACAATCTAAGAGGAGGTATTAAGGTGGATTTTTTGTAAGTTCATGTGTGTTGTGCATAAAATGAACATTTTCATTTTTATCCTGTTTTCATTCATTTTATGCTGGAATTTTTCCATTATTTCCTTTTTCACCAAGATACTTTTCACAATTCACCCACCCCTGCACATGTGGTGCTTTCTTCTCTAATGTGATTCAGGTTGCTATAGTACTGTGTTTTCTTGTGTGTGATTGTCATGTGTGATATCGATTGCAACCTACACTCCCAATAAATAATTAAAATAATTAAAAGCTTCAAGTTTTAAACCAGAGCAGATAACAACACGCATATTCTTCCTATCACTATGCTAGATTTGCATGTGGGGATTTGGGAGGAGTTTGGATTCCCATGTAGGGAAGCCTCAGGACCAAAAGTGGAAGTAACTTTGTAACACTGATTCAGAGGTGTTTGGTCAAAATTATTTTCTTATGCAATAGTTAAAGCAGAACCTTTTAGTAAAAAAGTTAGTCACGTCAAAAAGACATCTCATGCCATTCTGTGCTTTGTAGGTTCGTGTTGCACACATTTTTGTACTGAATGTGTGACATACCTTGCAGAAAAGCTGGACAGTATTACAGCATTACTAAAAAATGTATGGTATGGCACTTTATTTCACTTTATATATAAGGATATGACTCTGTTTTGTAGGTTTCAGAAAAAGATAAAAGCTGTGGTGGTCTTAAGGGTAGCCTAAAGTGTTTTTCACTATGTAATAGTTCTGTGTTGTATAGGTTTGTAATTGTACTGTCTTAAGGAAACTAATATTTTCTCCCCACTGGTAGATTGCAGAAGTGTAAAGATCTCGTCTCTGACTCTGACGAACTGGAAGGCAGGCAGATTCACTGACCCAGGGTGGCCTGTACTACATCACCCTTTTTGCAGAGGCCCATGCCTGGTTAGCATGGATTTGTCGGGTTGTGTGGAGCGAGTTCTTCCTGGTGGCCAGGCAGTGCCCTGCCCAGGTGGCCTGCGCATGTGGCGCTGTGCTCCTGACCACTCTGCAGGCTGAGGGTCCCTGTGATGTGGGCTGAGGGTGGAAGCAGGCTTGGTCTCGCTTTTCAGCTTCAGAACATGTTCTTCTTCATTGCAATAATAATCACTTTCTCCCCAGAGAAGGTAAAATCGGTCAGTATGTAATGTTGTGCTTAATTTTCTGGGAATGTGTATGTAAGGAAGATTTATGTTACAAGTTTGTTTCATGTGTGCAGGAAACAGGACTGAAGGTTTCAAAATGGTGCTCATGGTAATGGCAAAAGGTTTTTACAGTGTGTGCTACCTCAGAAATGCTTAAGGGCTGCTCCTTTAACCTTGCACCGCACTGCTGTGAAGCACGCTTTGCTTGACAAGAGACCTAAAACATTATGAAAGGGGCATAAGGCTGCTGTTTTCCTGAGACACACGTATTATGGTGTGAGGCATAAAAGCTTTACAGAAATTACTAAAATAAAACCCAGGCGGAAAGGCTGGGAAGCACAGCACTGAGCAATGCGCCCTGGTGCGTGCGTTTTGTTTCCTGCGGGGCTGAGTAGCTGGGTGAATGCAGGGTTTATGTGGCTGTGCAGCTGCTTATTCTAAATTTCAACTCCTCCTCTTAAGCAAACACAGGAATAATATAGATAAGCTCCTCTAGTCATAGAGGATGAGCTCACTGAATTGGAGCAAAGGAAAAATATTGTGTTATGTATCCTTTGTGAAATTTAAAACAAGCAGATTGTAACTTTAAATTGACAATCAGAAATGTTATTTAACGAACTACTTTTAGTACAAAGACACAAAGAAATTTAAAGGAAGGAATGAGCGCCCATTAATGAATATGAGCCAAATTTTAGTTAACACTGATGCCATATGGTTCTGAGGTTAAAGTTTGCAGGGCTGTAATTGTTACACTACTTTGAAACAAAAAAACACACCTAAACACAAATGTATGTGTTGGTTGTAGACTGCCTACCATAATATCCTGAAAGTTGGCCGAGGAAGATCAATTTTTTTCTTACTTCCTGAATTTTTATGATAAAATATCTCATAGTAGTTACCTGTAGTTAGATGTTTTGGACAATTATATCCTAAAGAATAGAAGATTTTAAAATATGCAGTCGTATATTATGTGTATATTTGGGGGTTTTGTTTTGCTCATTAGTGTAGTTGTTAAATCCAAACATGAGTTTTAAATCAGTGGTAACTTCAGTTGCTACTGAAGCTGCTGTTTGAACTGGTCCTTGTAGTTACCTTGCAAGCACCACGTGACACTGTTCAGCCCTGCTCTGAACAAGCTGTCAGCATTGTGCAAAACGTTGTGTTTGTGTCCAGTGGCTAAAGCATATCCCTGTTATTTGTCTTGCAGGCACGGGAGAGAGTGGCAAAAGCACATTTATCAAGCAGATGAGAATCATTCATGGATCAGGTTACTCCGATGAAGACAAAAGGGGCTTTACAAAACTGGTGTACCAGAATATATTTACAGCAATGCAGGCCATGATCAGAGCCATGGATACCCTCAAAATCCCATACAAGTATGAACATAACAAGGTGAGATTTTTGTTTATTACTGTAGCTGAACCTCTCCCTTTTTTTATTTTAGGAAATATACAAAAGATCTCTAATAAATTACATGTCACACAAATTATACTCAAAGCTCAGAAGAAAATGGCATCTTCTTGTCCTGCCTTTAGTTCTCTGCCTTTTTTGCTGCTTTAACAACACAGAGGTGCTGCTTTTAACAAGAGCTGCTCTTAACAAGATTCCTGGAGGGTTTGTCAAAGGGCAGAAGTTTAACAGCAGGCTGCTGTTTGACTGTGACTTTAGTTACTCCTTGTCTTTTCCTCCCAGGCTATGCTCTGGCCAGAGCACAGTTAAGCCATTCTTCTGATCTGTAGCAGAACATTACTGCTTGAGTTTTACCATTAACATTACATGTAGAAAAAAGTTCAAATTATTAGAAAAATAGGTGGTGGTACCTCTGTGTGTGAACATATTGTGAAATAAAATTTTCAATTTTGACCTTAAAACAGTCAAGTTCTTTTGAGATTGATGCTGTTACTAAAATGTAAAAGGACAAAATACATTTGAAATGTTTGTAAGGTTCATCTCTGACAAGCCTGACTTCTTTCCTCTTTTTTTTATATTTACATTTTAAAAGAAAGATAAGTAAAATAATTTAAGCATTCCATGAGGGAAGTGACATGCTTAATATTTATTTGAATACATGGTAAGGTGCAGGATTACATAGCTATATCTCCCACTTCTTGTCACAGGTGTGGTATGACTTTGTTTGATAACAGTTCCTGAGTTCTTGTTCTGATTTTTACTATAGAGCCATTATCAGCAACTTTGTCAGGCAGAGAGTTTAAGATCTCTCACAAGTGGAGGGCTCACCTTTCTTTCAATATTGTGAAAGAGTATTTAATGATAATTTAGTAATCTTAAATGAAAATAATACTTTGATTAATTACTAAAAAGTTGCTTTATTCTATTTTTTTTTTAAATATTGGAAACTATCAAAGAACAGCAATATTTACAATAAAGAAGTAAGCATCTGTTAACTAGGGAAGACAAAGTGAAATAAACTTGGGTTAAGATGAAAGTCCTTTGTGTCTGTGTATGTGAAATTTAGTTATTAGAACTGAACTGCTGTTCCATTTCACTGTTTTAAGGCATCTAATTTAGAAGTAGAAAAGATAAAGCTTATTGCCAGGTTAAAGAAGCTTTGTTTCTGTGTTTGCATCTGCCAAAGTAATTGTAGATAGTCATCACTTTGTTGATGACATAATGTTGCAATAACCAGAGTCTTGCAGGAGCCTGGGTTTATGCAGTGGGAAGTCAGGAGGATCCTGTCAGTCAAATACATGTTATTAACCTTCTTTAACCTTTTTGTGCACATGAAAAAGTTGGAAAAACTTGTCCTAATTGGTAAAGGACTGTTGAACTTCCTAGTCTGACTGCACACTGGAGCTGTCTAGTTTCCCCTCATCCCTCATGAAGCAAAATCAATTGTGGAATTAGTATTAAAAAGAAGATTGCATTTGTATGTGTATTTCAGCCATTTGGCTCCATGTTTTTGCTGTGTGTAAAGCATACAACATACTAATGTGAAAAGTTGGTTGATTGTAAAGTGCGATAGTTTTTCTTCAAAATTGGTATTGATCAGCTTAGCTTGCCTTAGTATCTGGAAGTCCTAATTGTAAATTAGGAATTTTTTGCCTTGTATTATATTATGAACTATGTGTGCTGTAGTTATTGTTTAAGTTAAGAGTACTGAATTTATGTTTTTGTATAGGTGGAGTGTGTCGATTAGGCTTGGCATAACTGTATACACATGGCCAGAGCTGTTCACTTTCTCTATATAAAAGAACTTTCCTGAAAGCGGGAGTCTATCTTTGTGCTCAGCTACTTCACAAGCATTCCTGTTAGTTTCTAATAAGGCTACATGCAGACTAAAATAGAAGTCACCAACTGACAGGATTTCAAGACAAATGCCTTTGGAAGTACAGAGAAAACCAAACTTGCCACAGCATCATGCCAGAATAGAGAACATTGCGGTCTACCGCTCTTACACCTTGTATAGAAGGTCGCTTCACTTTAACACTTAACACCAATCAATTGGTTAATCTGCTCCTTTTTTTTTAAAGGGTGTTGAAAACAAACTAATTAGCCTAGCAGTCTAGAAAACACAGGAAGGGCACTTCCTATTAGTTTGAGTCTCCTATCAGGAAGTCCTATCTCTGGAGAGAATATCTCAAAGTTTGAGTAACAGTGTATTTTTAGCACAGTAGTTGTTTTGCACAATACTTTAGAAAACTGCAGCTCAAGCTGGATGTGGTTGGGCCTAAAGAAAAGGGACCTTTTTTTGTCACATTCTTCATGTTCTGTGATAGGCTTTGAGGCTACAGTAGAGATGGTTCTCTCTTACTGTACCGATGTTCTTACCTTTAACTAGGAATTGTTAAAATTGGAGTGTTTTGAATCTCTGAATGCTGCTGGAATTTGAAGTGTTCTCTTATCAGACAGTTAGTTAAGTAGTTGCAATCTTTGTGTGGCGTACAACATCACAACAGCATTTAGGTTGGATTATTTTAATATACTCAAAGTAGCAAGAAGCAAGTTTTAAGTTTAGCAACTTAGTTTTTGTGGAGTTGTGTTGGCTTTGTCACCCATATAACTAAAGAGGCAGAGGCTGAAATATGTTGTCCTGTATTATAATAATCTAGACTGTTTTGAAAGATTTATTATCCAACTAGAGAAAGTCAGTTGAGAAATATATCTGTTAGTGTTCAGCATGTAATATCTCAGAACTGATGGTAGAGCCTTATAACGTGGAAGACACTTCTTTTTCATGTTACACTTTGGAATAGGAACTGTACTGAGGTTTGAGATAATGGGTGAGTGTGATCTCTCCTCTTAGGAATTTGTCTGTCATAGGAAATAGTGGCTTATGGGCTGGTTTTTAGCTTCCTTTTGGGTAAATGTTGTTGTGCTTCCGTTACTTATTTTTTAACTAAAAGTTGTGAAGTTTTCATATGGCTCTTGAATTTTATAATAAGAAGTATTTTATGAGGTACAGGAAAGCCTTAGTTTTTCATACAAAAAGCAATTCTCAAAATTGCCTGTCTTTGCAGAATTTTGTGAGTGTACAGTACTAACTCATGTGCAACCACAAATATTCAAGTGCGCATTTTTTTAAAATGAAAATACAAGTTTATGTTTTTTACAGTTTGTCTTTTTAGAAGGCTGAACTGTGTATCCATACTTCTGTCATTCCTTTCAAATTCTGAAATAGGAAGACTATTCATTTTAATGTTCTAAATTCTCACAGAATCACAGAATGTCAGGGGTTGGAA
>NW_010317171.1:0-1219 GCF_000700745.2 Antrostomus carolinensis | reverse complement strand
ATTTACTCTGCAGTAGATGAAGACAAACCAGTGTATCACAAGAACAGGAGGAAAAGATAGAACCTGAGGTAATCACCCGATCTTTGTCCCTGAGTGAGCTGCTAGATACCCAGCCGTCATGTAGGCGAGAGGATTATTACTTGGTTGCTCCGATGATAGGATAATGGAGCCAGTAGCCTGGAACTGGAGGGCAGGGAAGCCAGGCAACTGCGATCCCTTGCCAGAAAAAGTGGAATTGATAAAGGGATTGGAAAGAAACCACAAACCCTCAGCCTCTAGAGACGTCTTCTATCAGCCATGAGGGAAAGGTATCCTGTCAAGGATGATATTGTGTTGCAACCAGGGGTAGGCAGATAGACTACCATGGATAAAGGTATCCAGCTTTTGAGGGAACTGGCTGTGCGAGAACTGATTTATAGCGATCTAGACAATGTGTAATTACCTACAGATCCAGATGAAATCCAATGCACAGTACCCATGTGGCAGAAGCTCATATGGAGCGCACCCACCTCATATGCCAGCTATTTGGCAGCACTGGAATGGAAAGACGATGATGGAACAACAGTAGATGAACTGGCCGTCCGAATCCGGCAATATGAGGAAAGCCTCACTCCCTCCATAGTTTCGGCTGTGGAGAAACTGACTGAAAAAGTGTCCCAATTATGCTCTCTACCCGTACAGACCAATGTCTCAGCCACTAGAACTGAGCATCCTGCTGTACAAAGGAGATGGTATACACCAGGGGGGACATCATGGTTTTACCTGTGTGACCATGGAGAAGAAATGAGGAAATGGGATGGGAAACCTACCCTGGTCCTAGAAAGACGAGTAAATGAGTTGCAAGGGAAATCAAATACCACTAGAGAACCTCCCAGGAGAGTTGCTCCAATTTCCAGAAACCCATTCCTCCAACAGAATAGAAGGGTTGAATTTGCACCCAATCCTATAAGGAAAACTTTTGACTCATATTCACAAGAAGTGACCGATTACAATGAGACTGAAGCCCACAGATATCACACTAACCTATTCACTGATGACAAATATGATACCCTGAATTAGCGGGGCCCTGCCTCCAGACAGGTGGAGGAAAGGGATAACCGAGTTTAAGGGACTGTGTGGATTTGCTGGCCTGGTACATCTGATCCCCAGCAATATAAGGCCCTAGTGGACGCTGGTGCCCAGTGCACTCTGATGCCATCGAACTTTAAAGGGCCAGAAT
>NW_010317170.1:11165-13263 GCF_000700745.2 Antrostomus carolinensis | reverse complement strand
AAACCCAAACCAAAACCCAGTCCCCCCTCTGCTTTCTAATTAGAGAGTTAAATTGGGTTAATGGCATTCTTCTCACCTGAGTGGCATGACTTGTGTTTAGGAAGCATGTACAATCCTTGCAAAGTCTACCCCTGCTGCAGAACTGGGGTAAATGTATCCGTGCAGCGCGACTAAGGTGATATTGACATCATAAGATGTCTTATTTGTATTTCCTTTTCATTTGAATTTGTTGTTGTTGTTGTTGACAAAGCATGAGAAGATTTCTCAGTGTGTTTCCATGTAATAGCCTGGACTACTAAAAAAGCCTTGACTTTCCATGCCTCATAGAAGACACTGGTCTGGTTAGCTTCTTAAAACAGAAATTGCTTAACAAAACATTTACTAATGTTATTTGTTGTAATTATGTCCTTGAAATAGGATTCTAAATGGGACTCAAGTCCATCTGCTGTGACAGTTTGGGGGTTTTTGTTCTTGTTTGGGAGGAACGGGTCAGATTCTAATGCTCTTAGAGCCATCAATGTGAGTATGTTCATGGAAAAAACCCTCACATTTCTAAGTGTATACTGTAATTTCAGTTTCCTGTCAAGTAATTTTGTTATAATTGGAGCTGTAAGAGACATGGAACCCAAAGCAGAATGGGTTAAGATTATATTTTCCTTAGAAAATGACTTGCCCACCAAAATTGAAAGTGTCATCATAACCTGCTGGGCTTTATTAACATTTTTTATTTGGAAAATTCTGGTATTTAGCTTCTTGATCAGCATCAGTTGCTACAATAGAGCCTTGTTGTAGCTTTCAGCTCGGGCAGGCAAGACTGAAATAGAGACATTTTTTATTTGGAAAATTCTGGTATTTAGCTGCTTGATCAGCATCAGTTGCTACAAGAGAGCCTTGTTGTAGCTTTCAGCTCGGGCAGACAAGACTGAAATAGAGATACTCTTCCTAGGGTCTGTTAGATTTGAATTTTTCACCGGGAAAAGCCTTGTCCACCAAGGGGATGAGGTACATTTTTCTAGTATACCTGATAAAAATGGTGAAAGATTTAGATTGTTTGTTGACACGGAAAAGGTATATTTCTTCATGATCAAGTTATAAGAGGGAGATGTTTTCTCCCACCCAGATTTACTCCCAAAATTTTAGGACAATATTTACCAACCAGTCTATACAATGATGTAATCTATGCACACAAATATAGGAGGAAGGACAGACAACTTTCATTTTCAGAATAGTTATTCTGAAATGATTTACTAGGAAAGCAAATCTCCAGGGTTGCAATGACTTTTTAAAAAATGTTGTTTTGCTTAGAATCAAGCTAAGAACATGAAGAAAACACTCACACCAGGAAACCGATGTGCTTAATTACATCTTGAATTTGCATTCACTTTGAGGATGGATTGAGCTAACTTTTTCTCCCTTTTGTGTGTGCTTTTGCAGCATGGGAGGGGGGGATTTGGAGTTATTTCATTTATCTTCTCAGAACTTGAGTTTACTGCTACAAGCTGTCAGCTACCAGCAAACGAGCACTTCATTTAAAATATTGTTGAAAAGTTGGGTTCAGTCCTGTTGCATCTGGTATGCAGATGGGATGCTACTTTTTGTTCAAATAAACAGAAGAAGCAATTAAGCCCCTTTTGGAGTTAGATATCTGAAACAATAGGAGGCACCATCTGAAGCACAAGCTCAATCAGATGCTGAACTATGATATGGAGAGCAGAGTTTCATAAAAGGTTGAATGCAAGCATAGACTGACTAAGTGGGTTTTTTGCTTTTTTTTTTCCCCCTTGTTTTTGGAGTTATCGGTATAAGAACAAAGGTATGACCAGAAGCAGACGTGGTGGCAAGAGAGGATAGAGAAAAAGGTCCTGAAGTCCCCAGTTTGTTACCCAAGTGTCCCAAACGACTCAGAAGGAGTAAAGATCATAGAATCATCGACTGTTGTGAGTTGAAAGGGACCCACAAGGATCATGGAGTCCAACTCCTGTCCCTGCACAGGACAAGCCCAACATTCACACCATGTCCCTGAGGGCCTTGGCCAAATGCTGCTGGAATCTTGTCAGGCTTGGTGCCATGAGCACCTCCCTGGGGAGCCTGTTCCAGT
>NW_010317170.1:5440-11138 GCF_000700745.2 Antrostomus carolinensis | reverse complement strand
CAACCTCACCCTCCCCTGCCACATCTTCCTGCCATTTCCTCTGCTCCTGGCATTCGTTGGTGGCCAGAGAGAAGAGATCAGCGCCTGTCCCTCCTCTTCCCCTTGGGAGGAAGTTATACATATATGTAATGCTGTCACATCTCCTTAGATATCTAGGAAGATATGACAGTGGGCTTTGCCTTCCTGCCTTGCAGTTCTGTGTAGGACCCCATGGCCCCACAGACCGTCAATGTTGCAGAATGATTGCAGGTGACTCCCTCTGCCTATGAAAAAACCCCTGGTACCCAGAGATCTGATTTGTTTTCTGATTTCAGGCACCCCATCAACTCAGGCACACAGAAGAACGCGGTACGTTTGTATTTCTGATAGTGATTACTGTTCTTTTTACACTTGCAATTAGTTTCATTGCAAAAATAATCTTCTTTTTTTTTTTTCCCCCCCTTTCTTTTTCTTTCTGGCCCTGCTGACTGCTTTTGGCAGGGGGATATTTACCCCATGAGAAGAACAGGAATATACATAGAGCACAGGAATATACAAAGTCATCAAACAAATATCCTTCAATGATATATTGATTCTCTTCAATAAAGTCATACTGGGATTGGAAGTGACAAACACATTCACTCACATTTTATGGAACATGACAGATACTCTTTTAAAATAACCCTCTGCGTGTGTCCCCTAAGTTCTACCTCAGTAACACAGATGGAGCAGTCTTCATTCTGCCTTTGCTTTTCTTTTTTTCCCTTTTTCTTTTTCTTTTTCTTTTTCTTTTTCTTTTTCTTTTTCTTTTTCTTTTTCTTTTTCTTTTTCTTTTTCTTTTTCTTTTTCTTTTTCTTTTTCTTTTTCTTTTTCTTTTTCTTTTTCTTTTTCTTTTTCTTTTTCTTTTTCTTTTTCTTTTTCTTTTTCTTTTTCTTTTTCTTTTTCTTTTTCTTTTTCTTTTTCTTTTTCTTTTTCTTTTTCTTTTTCTTTTTCTTTTTCTTTTTCTTTTTCTTTTTCTTTTTCTTTTTCTTTTTCTTTTTCTTTTTCTTTTTCTTTTTCTTTTTCTTTTTCTTTTTCTTTTTCTTTTTCTTTTTCTTTTTCTTTTTCTTTTTCTTTTTCTTTTTCTTTCCCCCCCAGAGAAATGCAAAGGAAATTGGATGTAGGGAGCAGAAAGTATTGATGTAATTCAGTTTCAGCTTGCAAATAGTTTTGGTGGACCTAAGACTGTGTTCTGAAAGCAGAAAATTATCGCAGCGCTATTTGGTTTCTTACACTGCCATAAATGTGGCCCATAACCCAAATCATGAGATCTCCCTGGACCTCAGTTTCCCATCCGTAGAATGAAATTATTATTGCTTCCTTAACCTGTCAGGTCACTATGAGAACAATCACATCAGAAATATCAGGGTTGACACCATCCTGCAAGTGATGTAGGCAGGAAGTGATAAACCCCCAGGATCTTATCCCCAGATTCAAAAAAATAAGGAATTTCATGTATTTTTGTTCTATTAATGCAACTCCCCAGGATATCAGTGCAGTGGGGATAAGTATACAGAGGGAAAAGCACAGTAAATAAAAATGTGGATCATTGGGATGAAAACATCTCAGAGTCCCAACCCCTAAATCTTATAATTTTCTCAAGTCCTATTATGTACGACGATTTGTGATGGTGTTCTTGTTGAAGCTGGGATTATCAAAAGATATAAGAAGCAAAGAGTTTTATTATGTATTAAAATATATTTTATTAAACCAGATGACATACATGAGGTGAAAAAAAAATAGATGATCTTTCTGACCCACCTCATGCCTGAAATATGGTCTGAGGAAGATCAGCATGTTAATCAGTTTAATAAGAGGCACTTAATACAAACTTGGTCATGTACAATGTAGTACAGAGTTAAAATGCACAAATCAAAATCCTTACATATGGGGCTGGGTAAATAGTAGTTAGAGCAAAAAAGTTCAAGAAAATGTTGGGGTTAAGGTCAAACAAACCCAGAATTTTTGGAAGGTTTTGAGTGAAATGAAAAATATAATTTTGCATCAATTCAAATTTTTCCTGGGTTGAAACAAAATGTTTCTTTCAGCTTTTGGTAACCTTTTGCTTAATCATATTTCTACAGGTCCTTTCAAAGTGAATTAATGGGGTAAAATTAAAAATCAAGACTTTTACAAATAAGTCATTTTTCTGGCATTAAACATTTTGCTTCAAATGTCAAAGAGAAATGTTTCAGCTCCTTTAATGGATGCGACCCTTCTCTTTATTGGTAGGAATGATACTCCAAGCTTGACACATTATAGAATCATATAGAACAATTTAGAACAATGCTAGAACAATTTATTTTTATTTTTATTTTATTTTTTATTTTATTGTTTCAATTTATTTTTTTTTTAATTAGGCAAATTGCTTACTCATAAACCTACGTGCTAACTGTGTTCTACTGGACACACTAAAATAGGTCAGTGATGCTCAGCTGCAATGTTCTATCTGAAGGGAGAAGAGGAAAGAGTAAGGGAGAGATGATGAAAACAGGTTGCCTGAGAGATGGCTTATCTCAAAACAGCCTGGAAAGGAGCACATGTCAGGACTTGGGGCCAAGGTGGAGGGGTGAAGTCAGTCTTCATCACCTGAGGCTTAATTGCTGTGTAGTCATTAAAAGACAGCGGTTGTTGCTGTAGAGGTTCATGGAAGGTACAGTACACCAAGTTCATACTTGACTCTAATGCTTCACTTTGCTCAGTTCTGATTTTCAACAGCATTTTAAACAAACCTCAGACTTGCTGCTGGGTGAAAAGGAGTCACCACGAAGGATATCACGTTTGAGTGGCCCCAGGAAATCTACCACAAGAGGTGAGGTAACCCTGGGAGTACTTGCTGTAGGAACTTGCTTTGACTCACATTTAAAACAAGGAATGTTTCAGCAAGTAAACAACAACTTGTTGGATTAAAGAAGTTCAGGGTTCCCTCTGCCTTTATCTAATTCCCATTTTGTTTTTGCAGCGGAATATTAATCAATGGAACTGTTTCTGAATGCAATTTCATAAGGTCTAGTTTTTGCCTAAACATTCTCAGCTCCATATCTCCATATCACACTCTTAAGTCCATTTGTCTTTCTTTTCCTCTTCATCCCAAAAGCTATGCCACCAAGATTTTAAGATGGCAAATCTCAGGAGAATAAAACACAAGCTTAATTAAATTTGTTAATAATAAATATTTTCATGCTGGAATTTTCACCACAGCTTGCAAAAGTCAGAAGGTATCAGAGGTGTATCATGAGATCAGCAAAGCCAGGAGTAACTGCACGAACATACAGACTAGAGTATAATGCAAACTCATGATATGCACAGATAGAAACCGAAAGGCATGTCAGCATCACAGTATTTTACGTGGAATTTAACAGTCTGGAGTCCTACACAGTTTGAACCCTAATAAAACTGGCTTTAAGGTTGAATATCAACTTTGTTAAATAAGAGTTTTGATGGAGAGAGCAAGGCCCCACCTGGAGTGCTTTGTCCAGTTCTGGAGCCCCCATCACAAGAGAGACCTGGAGCAGCTAGAACAAGTCCAGAGGAGGCCACCAGGATGATGCGAGGGCTGGAGCAGCTCTGCTGTGAGGACAGGCTGAGAGAGTTGGGGCTGTTCAGCCTGGAGAAGAGAAGGCTCCAGGGAGATCTTATAGCGGCCTCCCAGTACCTGAAGGGGCTACAAGAAAGTTGGGGAAGGACTTTTCATAAGGACAGTTAATAACAAAACAAGGGGAAATGGGTTTAAGCTGAAAGAGGGGAGGTTTAGATCAGATATTAGGAAGAAGTTCTTCACTGTGAGGGTGGTGAGACACTGGAACAGGTTGCCCAGAGAAGCTGTGGCTGCTCCTCCCTGGAAGTGTTGAAGGCCAGGTTGGATGAGGCTTTGAGCAACCTGGTCTAGTGGAAGGTGTCCCTGCTGCTGGCAGGGGGGTTGGAACTGGATGATTTTTAAGGTCCCTTCCAACCCAAAGCATTCTATGATTCTATGAAACCAATTTCTTTACTTGGCTCTTAACGCTTATAATTACCCTATCAAAGGTCTTGATTTAAGGGGGTGAAGGAATATGAAAAGAATATTTCATATGAGGATGAAATATTCATATCAGGTGTTGATTTTTTTAAATTTTATTTTTAATGATGGTTCCCTTTGCCAACAGCAGCTGCTCTTTTATGTGTCATATTCCATTGATTTGCATAACAGACCGCTAGGTTGCTGTTGTCTGATATTCTGCTGTTGGACAAGCATTACCAAGACCCTTTTTGATCATAGCATGCTATGACTGCTGTATGTCTGGTTACAATAGGCTACACATTTGTGGGAGATTGGGGTTTTTTTAGATCTGAGGATGTCAGAAACAGAAAAGGATGGAAATGTTGTTGTTTGTAGGCTGGGGAAGAGTATTTCCATGTAGAGTTGTATTAATGTTACAAGACTCTTTTTAAACCAGCAGATTTTTTTCTCCTTTTTTTTTTTATGTAAAAGCAATATTATGAACTATTATATCAAGCAGACAACTTTTAATCTGCTTTAGGCATGTTCTCAGTTTAGCATCTGAATGCATGGATAATTATCAGGAGGTTTTTATGCTAAGGGCAGATAACCATCTTTATTAAAAAGACTCATAAGTCTATCTCTGTCTTTAACTATTTGATTAATTCCACTGATATAGCCATATATATAAGGCTGACTGGGTTAGGTGAGGTTAATGCAATTTAAGTATGCTCCACTGAGTAAGGGCAGATTTTCACAAGTGAGATTATTATTGATTTCCTTTTAAGTTGCGTACACTCAACCACTGACTTATTAAAGTATTTCTAGTTGGCTGGTTTTTGGATATGGATTTTTTCCTCTCTTAGAAAAAAAAAAAAAAGCAAGATCTTTCCCACAGACTTCTCTACTTTTCCTTGCTGTATGCAAACAGTGCCTTCTAGATACCATACTGCAGAAAACAAAGTCATCTTGCACTTGAATATTGAGCAAAAGTGGCTTTTGCAGGGGTAACACTTAAACTTGAGATCTATGTGCTGTGTTCACAATGATGCACTACCCACCATAGGAGAAGATCAGGTTCAAGACAGTCTAAGGAACCTGAATATGTATAAAGTCCATGGGACATGATGAGATGCCTCCAAAGGTCCCGAGGGAACTGGCAGATGAAGTTGTGTGGTGGGTTGACCCTGCCTGGATGTCAGGTGCCCACCAAAGTCATTCTATTGCTCCCCCTCCTCAACTGAACAGGGGAGAGAGAATGTAATGAAAGGCTCATGAATTGAGATAAGGACAGGGAGAGATCACTCACCAACTACCATCACAGGTAAAACAGACTGAATTTGGGAAAATAGTTTAATTTATTACCAATCAAATCAGAGTAGAGTAATTAGAAATAAAACCAGATCTTAAAACACCTTCCCCCCACCCTTCTATTGCTGGGCTAAACTTCACTCACAATTTTCTATGAGTTATTATAAAGGTTTTTCTTCCTTTACATGGAAGAACAGAGGTGCACTTGAAATCAGTGGACTTTCAGAGTAGCTACCAACAGGGGAGAAATTACCTCATTTGTTTTCTAAGTGTGGTGGTTTGGGTGGATTCACCTTTTTTGCTTGCAGCTTGCAGCCAAACACAGCCTGCTCTCTCATCCTCCCCCCCCGCCTTGCCCCAGGAGTAGGGGAGAGACTTGGAAGGCAAAGG
>NW_010317170.1:0-5190 GCF_000700745.2 Antrostomus carolinensis | reverse complement strand
TGATCTGGAATATCTCCCTGGCACATCCCAATGCCAGTTTGGGGTTTGCTGTTCACTGCGCTTCTCCCTCCCAGTCCTGATGCAGCTGTGAACCAGCCAAACACGGTGGCCTTGGGCTCCAGCAGCAACTCATAACGTTAGTACTTGATCAACATTCTTCTCATAACAAATCCCACACTGAACCTAAACCACAGCTATTCCAGCTACTGAGGAGGAAATTAACTCTGTCCTCACAAAACCAGGACACTAAGCGATTTCATCACATTGCAGTCCCTCCAGGAATACGCAGATTAAATGGCAGGACTAAGAGCTGAAGAATCGTACAAGCTGTAACTTCATCCTTCTACCTATAACAGCTGGAAGAGGATACTTCAGTTTTTAAAAGCTCCTATAGATTTATAAAGGTAATAATAGAAGTACTAGTGACTGTCAGTACTGACAGCTGTCGAAACTTATTTAATAGCAGCAGCAGCAGCTTTACAGAAATTATATTTGCACTCAAAATGAAGCATTTTCTGTCTTTCAGTGTTTTCACTGAAATGATAAAGTTTTTTTTATAAAATTATTTCTACTCAATTATATTTTAAAAATATATACCTATATACACATACTTAAACCAAATATTGTAAGGAAAAGCTACTGTCCCTCCAAAAGCCCAAACTAATTCCTAAAGCATCAGAGAGGAAGGTTTAGGAAGGATGAGATAATTTCATGGTGTTTCTAACAGTTTCTCTGCAGCTGGAAGTGGTTCTGCTGCGCTGCCCTGTCAACCTCCACTACACCTTTGCACCACTGCAAGTGGGCAGATGTGCTAGTAGCTGCTGGCTGTTTATTTTTTTCCTCATTCTGGGCAAGACTGGGAGGTGCGGAGTTTCTGGGGAGCAACTGGTTACTCTCCAGACTTGCTAAGATGTTGCCTTGGGTGGCACCAAAGATGGGGTTTGAATGGAAAGACATAGCCAATCACACAACTGGCTTGCTGAGTTGTCTTCCCATTGGAAAAAAAAGGACACAAACCAAAGCATAGTGATTATAACCTGTTCTGAAAACAGCTCTTACAATGACAGAGGAAACATCTTCCACTGTACTAAGGTTTCCACCATCCCATACGTTGGCTGCACTGAGGCTACCATGGTAAGACAGCTCTTCCACAGGTGCAATCCTAGGAAATTACTCAAGTGTTGGACAAAAAACTACTGTGTTTCCAAAATATTGGTCAGCTGGCACAGCAGAGACCAACGTGGAACCACAAGCATTTAATATCAGATCCTAAGGTCATTCTGTCAGCATCCAGTCAAAGCCAAGGAGCTTATTTGGTTTAAGTTCACAAATTGTGTGCAGATGCATTCATGGGTGGGGAAACACCCATATTGTCTCCACAAAAATAGCTGATTCCCTGAAGGAGTGGTGGTCTTTGGTACTTGTCAAATAAGGACCTAGCTTTGCCCTCTGCACTTTTCCACCAGAAATTTTTAGGATTTCTTAGAGTGGGGGGAATGTAGACAAAACTCAGCTTAGTGGAAGATGGATCACAGCACTTTTCTTCTAGTCTAGTACATCTGTCCACTTCATTCCACTTTATATCACTGTAAGGAAGGACTAAAGGTAATTCAAGTAATAATAAGTGTATGTTTAGGCACTTTGGTGCCCTGTTTGAAGTACATCTCCTGGCATTTCTTTGAAATAGTGGTCACTGATTGCTTTCTGGATTTTATAAAGGATTTAGTCCTTCACAACAGACTGAGCAATGCCAGCAATTGGAAAAGACTGCAGTCTAGAGTCTTTTCCTTTTTGAAATGCAACTACAGTTTCAAACTACTGTCCAAGCAACTGTAGACCAAGCACACAACAGCTGAGAAAAGTCTTTTGAGTAATTAGATCTCAAACACAGAGAAAGAAGGGTGTTTGTCTTCAGGGATACACCATTACTTTGACATTTTCTCTTCAGTTAAAGTGGAAAAAAGTTTACATTTCAGCTATCCAAGTCAAAAATAAAAATCCAAACTAAACTGTTTAGTTTTAGTCTGAAGTTTAAAATCGCAGCCCTGCCATCACTTCAGAAAGGACTCTGCAGGTGCTCTGGTGCCTGAGGCAGGCAGCAGACCAGAAATTTGACAATGGCTAGAGCTGCCCCAGGGACTGTGCCTGAAACACACGTAGAGAGTGGAGGAGTGAGAAAATCCTTGTAAACCACCCTTGCAAAATATACCCTCAGAAAGAGATGCTCTGATTTCAAGAAAATTATGAGATTCAATGTGGACAAGTGGCTCTGCAGGATGTCTTCATCTGATAGTGGAGCCAGGATGCCCTGGATGCTCAGAGTATAAGCAGGAGAAGATAGTCAAGCAGAGAAGCTATTTCCACCTTGAGTGAGGAAGTTGAGGTGAGTATCAGGGGATCCTCCATCCTTTAACTTAAACTGTGTTAAAATGAAGAGAAACTCCAGACCAGCTAACAACACATGGAAAAGTTGATCCCACTTGAGGAAGGTTTTTTGTTGGTTGCTGGGGGAGATGCTGAGCAATATTATTAGTGACTGGGGATCCCAGTTTGTTGTGCAGTGATGGATTGGTGTCTACTCTCAGATGTTTTTGGTTCCTATGTATCATGAAGACTTTTTTTTTTTCCTTCCTGCCTTTTTGTTTTGTTGCCAGACAGCTTGCTGAGCATTTCAGTTCATTCCTCCCACAGCTCCTATCCCAGGAGAGCTCAGTGTTCACCAGGTGTCTTGAAACAGCAGCCCAAGGGCAACACAGGGCTGGCAATGGGCAACTGGGAGACACATGGACAGTCTGCAGCCCTACCATCCCTGGAGCAACTGCTTACTGTGTTGGGAAATGATCATGTCATGGCCCAAACCAGTCCCACAGCACCAGTAAAACTCAGCACTGGCAGCTCTGGGTGCCTTCCTCTCAGCAGAATCACCATCCAGGCATCCAAAGGTCTTTGCTCTGCCCACTCCTACCTACCTTGGGACATCCTAAAAACTACTGGAAGGTTCTTGAATAATAAGGTCCTTTTCTGAAAACATTGAAAAGAGCAGAAACAACTTTTCTTCTTCATCAAAAGAACCTCAGACTGCCTTCTGTGCATACATTTATTTACAAGCTCTGTTTCCCACTCCCAGTTTCCCCCAGGCCAGGTGAGATGGTGACTCAGGCTGATGAATCAGCAGAATCTACTTAACTTTTCCCACCTGGATCAATTTTAGCTAACACAGATGGATGCTTTGAGTAGAGGCAGATAGTTTCCTACCTTGGATTACACTGCCTAATTCTTTGAAATAAAGTTGTAACAGTTTTTTTCTTCAATACTTTTTACATGAGACAGATGTGTCCAAGGACAGGTGAGTAGCTACCCATGCTTGGGTGGTACCATACCACCTCTGAAACCTGCAATGCACAGGGCCAAGATTTAAAGCATACTGGGCTGCAGATACAGAAAATACATTGAGAATGGTGCTGGCATTGCTTTTTTTCTTCCTCCCTTTTCTTTGAGCATTGGGTAATTCCTTTCTCTTATGTTTATCTTTCCCAGACAGGTCTTTACAGGGGACAAAGGGTTCCTGGAGCTGCTTCCCCTGCCCCAGGTTGTGATTGCAGGTAGCCCTCCTGGCCTGGGAAAAGAAAAGGAGGAAGCAGATCAAGAGGGGAAGGTAGGATCAACAATTCGTTGGTGAAGGAGGTAGAGGATGTCACAGTGTTTTCAGGCTGCTTTGAAAGGAGAAAAAAAAAAAATCTGAAAAATGTCAGTTGCTTGAGGGAGAAATGCTGGAGTGCCTAGAAAGGTAGAATCCTATGGTTTTTCACTCATAAAATAGGATGTTGTGGGACTAAAGTATTGTATTTGTTTTATTTTTGAACCGTTGCAAGGATTTTCTCAAATAAGGTATGTAGAATTACAGGAAGTTTCTTGTCTCTTGCATGTGTGTATTTTTTTGTTTGTTTACAAAAAGAAATTGTGTGCAGATGAGAAGGAAACTTTGCAATCTACACTGAAAACAGTCTTCAGTGGCTAGTTATTCTAGTTATTAGGAATTTTATAAATTAATGTTACTTCCTTTTTATTTAATTTTTTTTAAGGTTGGATTTTTTTTTATTATTATTATTTTTTTTAAGTGTGTGTGGCAAATACACCTGGAATGCAGAGCAATACAACATGATTACCTGCAAAAACGATGCTTATGGAAAGTAATGCTAAAATCCTAGAAGGAATTGTTTTGATTTAATTTTTTTCGTGCATATTTCTGAAAAGGCTCTCTCCTCCTTCCTCCCCAGTCTAATTGTGATCTGGTGCCTAAATTATTCAAGTAATGACCTAAACACACACACACATACACAAAAAAAGAGTCAGTATTGATACCATGTCCTGTCTAGCAAAAGCCAAAATTAAACAGCAAGTCATTTACCCCGTGGTGGCATAAGGATATCAGGTTCAGATAGATTTAATTTATCAATAGGGTCAGGCTGCACTGAATATAAAATCAAATTACACCGAAGCAGATGTTGAAGTCCAAGAGGAGGTGTAGATTGACTGGAGAAAGGCAGCCCATCAAAGGGACCTTTGTCTGGGTTTGACTGGGGGAAGCAGCTGACAAGTGGCCATCAGATACCGCAGCCGGGCAGCTGCGTGACGAGAGGTTGACAGCTGAGTTGGTCAGGGCCCCTAGGACATGGATGGGGATGAATTTGTCCTTTAATTGAGCCTGGCCAGGAAATTGCACTGAGAGGGCAAATGGGAGTGGAAAAGGCTGACATGAACCCAGAGGCCAAATAGGTGAATTTAAGGCTCTCATGATATTTGATGTGTATGTTATATTTGTGGGTACGACGTGTGCGTTTCTCACCAGTCTTCAAAGTCCTTCAGTAGTAAACTGGTGTCTGCTAAAATATATACACAGTAAAGAAGTCATCAGGAAAATTCCTGCCAAGGTGTGGTAGAGGGTGAAAAAGTGCATCAAGCAAATTCTGAGATTTGTGGGGAGTTTTTCAGCTTAGAGCTTGGTGCTATGTTCTGGTGTAGCACTTCAGGAACATGTCTCGGAGCATTCAGCATGGTAAAAACCTAGATTATCGAGTCAAAATGCTGATGCAAACTCTGTATTAGTCTGCCTAGCCTGGTTTCTCATCTTATGTTGTCAAGAGTCTGGGTTGATTTTTAAACACAGAATCATAGTGGTTGGAAAAGACT
>NW_010317169.1:0-3298 GCF_000700745.2 Antrostomus carolinensis | reverse complement strand
TCTTTTCCAACCACTACGATTCTGTGATTAGCTGATTACTTGTCTTCTAAGAAACTAATTCTCATCAGGAAAAAGCCCTTTTCTGTGGCTATTGACTATCCTGTATGTTATAAACATGAGGGAGAGTTTCTTAATTGGTTTGCTGCTTGAAATAACTGCTGAGCTCTAAATGTTACATGTTAAAGTACTGGGTGTTTTGTTTAGCACTGACACTGCTACATTTAGAGAACACAAGCTTTTGCTTCAGGGTTATTTGCTCTAACCTGCCCTTTTTCCATTCTGTGCCTTTCAAATAGTTCATAGAATCACAGAATGGTTTGGATTGGAAGGGACCTTAAAGCTCATCCAGTTCCAACCCCCCTGCCATCAGCAGGGACACCTTCCACTAGACCAGGTTGCTCAAAGCCTCATCCAGCCTGGCCTTAAACACTTCCAGGGAGGAGCATCCACAACTTCCTTGGGCAACCTGTTCCAGTGTCTGACCACCCTCACAGTGAAAATAGTTTATCTCCTTATCATTCTTCTGATGGGCTCATTTTCTGGTCTGAAAAAATATTCCAGGGGCTGTTTGCAGTGTCCTTATGTCATGTGATATAAAGATTTTTTTTAAATTTATTTTTTTTAAAGCAAAGAGGTGCTGCAGAGACAGACTGTTCCTATGCAACAACAACAATCACCGCAGGGAGCTGTGTTTAAGCATTATCACTGCTTGACTCTGCTCTTCCCAAAGCAGGCTCAGGAAGCGTGGTTTCAAACCTGCTCGAAACATTCCTTTGGTCTTAATGACCTGGAGTTATTTTTGTGACGCCTTAACCTTGAAGTAGAACATGTTTGGTTTTTTTCCTCTTCTTATTTTTTATTTGCTTGAAGCAGTTAGCTCTCTGGCTTCTGAAACACTAAGTAAAATAACCACTGTGAATAAGCATTCTTTTTGTTTGGAAGAGGTGGAAGTACCCACACTGGTACTTAGCTCTTTGATTCCAAGCGTACAATGATTCTAAAATTTGAGGCTGTCATCACTGAAACCATTATTGTCCTGGTTTTAGCCGGGCCAGAGCTGGTTTCTGTTCAGCAGCTCGAACAGCGCTGGATTTGGGTTCAGCTGGGATTTGCTAGGAGAGAAATGCTGAGAACATCCCCATGTTGCATTTGTGTCCCTGGCAGTGAAGGACTTTGTGTTTGTCCGTCTGCAAGCGCAAGATCTCAGGGGTGAGGAATATTGCAATGGATCAGCTCCATGGGCATTTGGCTCTGCCAAGGGGCTGTTCCATCTCCTGTCCCCCATGGGCAGGAGATTCATGAGGGGCTCTTCCTCTCTTGCTCTCTCTGGCTTTCGCTCAGGCTCTGGCTCTCCCGGGATTGCGGTTTCAGTTCGGGATTGTCGCTCCTCCGGGACCGTTATCTGGGAACAGGCCGGGCTTGGTCAGTGGGTGGCACTGGGTATTGCTCATTTGCATATTTTATTACTACTATCCTTACGATTTTAATATAATTATTATGTTAAGTTTTATTTTATCTCGTTGTTATCTCACCCTACGAGTCTCCTTCCCCTTGTGCCCCAATTCTCTCCCCTGTCCTCTGGGGGGGAGTGAGCAAGCGGCTGTGTTGGCTGCAGCCCAGTGCTCGCCCAGTGAAACCAGCAGAGATATATTTCCATTAGAAAATCCTGGTAAGTCTGTAACTTCTCAAAGCATCCTCTGCAGAGTTTCTGTCAACTTGTAGAGTGGCAACGGATTTTCTGTTCCTCTCTTTTTGACATGAAGTTTTTCATACTCTCTTGACTGCTGGGCTCCCGCACTGCAAAAGCCTATAACATCTTCTACATCTTCTCCAAAGCCACACCCTACATCTTCTCCAAAGCCAGAAAGTCAGATCCTCAAAGTCCATGGTTCACCTGTGTTCTTTGAAGTACGTGCTAGAATGCAATTACCAGGGAATCATTTCTCTCTCAGGCTTCGTATTCAAACAGTTCAGTTGTACAGCAGACAATCATTATCCTTAAATTAAATTGCACTTAGTTTTTTTGAGGGACTGTGTAGTAACTTAGGAACACTGAAAGGGATCTGTAGTTACCTTTGCTAGAACTCAGTTTGGTGTGCTCTAGGAAAAAGCAAGCTGGAGGAAACAGAACCTGACTCTTCTGGTTGATATCCAGGAAGATAAATAATACTGTAATAGAAGAATTTCTAGACTTTGAGTAAGAGTTCAGAATCTTTCAAAGAAATACAGATTGTTGAGCTTCAACCATATTCTATAGAAAAACAATTTTCGATGTGACTTTTGGGTGATGTTACTCCTAAATACAGAAATTAACTATGTTTTGAAGTAAATAAGTTTTGGGGGAATATTCTGAAAGCCTTATTAACATAATTAAGGTGATGGGGCTAAGTGGGCATCCTTTAAATCATTTTGTGTTGCTCTCAGTTCAGACTGAGGATGTAGTTCATGGAAGCTATTCAGAGTTATGCTAGGACACAGAAAGAAACAAGGTCCAGATCTGAACTGTTGTAAGCCTGCAGGGGTTACAAGAGTAGACACCAGTTAAGACTTTTATTTACAACTCAGACCTGGAGTGTTTTTTAAGTTTCCAGAGAACAGCTCACTTGCACCCCAATCAATTTTCAGAGAAGAGTAGCAGAACACAATTGATGAAGTTCAGAGGCATCTCTTGCTTAGCAGCTTGGAGACCAACTGATTTCATAGAATCATGGAATGGTTTGGATTGGAAGGGACTTTCATGGTCTTCTAGTCCCAACTCCCACTGCCTTGCTGCAGACTTAATGAACACACTGAAAAAATATGGGATAGGTGGGGGAGTAGAATCAGGTTGGCATGTTTTTTGTCTGGAGAAAATTGTTTGGTTTGTTCCTTATTACTATGTCTTCCCCTTTAGGTGTGCCCACAATTTGAAACAACTAAGTTGGTGGTGTTGAAAGCATGCCAGAAGAAGCATGGTGATCCTCACAAACCCCAGAATCAGGACACCAACCACAGCTCGCTTCATGCAGGAGGAGCTTCTCGAAGGGCCTCCAAATTCCCTCCTTTAACTTTTGAGAATCCAGAAGGATATGCAGTCCACCCATCAGACAGTCCCAACTGCTCGAGGAAGAACACCCAGGGGTCTCTTAGCCTGCCTGCAAAAAGGGGAGCAGCAAAAGCAGGCACCCAGGGGAACAGTCCGAGGAACTGTGGAGAGACACCTCTGTCACCTGCTCCCCAGGCTGCCGAGCCCCAGGGCTTTAGTCCACCGGATGCAGAGACTCCACGGGTGCCTTCCATAGGGAACCGGCCCCACACC
>NW_010317168.1:31469-33077 GCF_000700745.2 Antrostomus carolinensis | reverse complement strand
AACTCTACCCTAGCAAAACCAGGACACAGTGAAAGCTAGTTAGACTTCCAGAGAAAGTAATTATCATAATCTGAATATACCAGTGCATTGAATTTGAAGTGGCTTGCAGAACTGGAGTGATGGATAGAGTGGTGAGGAAACCCTCTGGAGAGCTCTTAGGAAGTGACAGCATCCAAGACTCAGCATTTACTGGGCTTTTGCTGATTCCCCGGGAGCACAAAGGGCTCCACCTGGAAGTGGAAAACATTCTGCAGGTCCACATTAGGAAACATTGCAGTGAGAGCTCTGAACCTCCAAGGGCTTGGCAAACTTAAAGTGTGAGAGGCTATGAATCACACAGGGGCTGGGATCTTGGGAAGCTCATTGCATTTGGAAGATTGCAATGTTCCATAGAAATTTCTGCTCCCTAGAGATTTCTAGGTAGGAGTTCTGGAGAACTTGGTTCTAGAACTGTTTGAAACCAAATTTGAAAAGAAAAAAAAAAATACTGAATTCACTAACTATATTGGCTCTCTAGTGTGGAGCAGTTGAAGGCAAATGCTTGAATCAGTCTGAAGATTAAGACTGCTTTTGCATGCCTCATTGCACTAAGCCCTCATATGGCAGCATTTGAGAGTAACACTTTCCATCCCTTCTGTCTAGTTCTTCCCATCCTGGTGGCTGATATGTTGGCCTTGGTAATATATGAATTTTTCACCTTCTGTCAGGATTACACCAGTGGAATATACCTGGGCATGAAGCCATCAACCCTTATGAAATGCCAACTAGTCCAAAATCCTACATTATGAGCACATCAGGTCTGCTCCCTGCTTCCTACACCAATTCTCTACGGCATACTGAGCCAAGATTAAGAGATTATGTCTTATTTTCAAAGCAGCTAGTGATAGTGACCTATAATATCTTGTTACCAAAACCACCCATATCTGTGATCAATAATTCGCCTCTTAAAGCTTGTAAAAGTAAAGCTGTCTGTGCAGGATTCAAAGATTTTTTTGTGGATTCAGCCTATACATATAAGATTAATTCCTATAGGGATCAGAAGCCATTGCAAATGCCACCATTTTTGGAAACACAAGATACCTTGCCTTCCAAGGCATAAGTGTAGGGCTGTCTTTACCAGAATGATGTCTCGAAGAAGGAGGAGAAACAGTGAATATGAGCTCTTGGCAAATGCCAAGAGAGGTTTCAATGACCTGTGTTGATGAGGGCAGTTAAAGGAGTGTTAAATGGGACTGACTGATGCAGAGTAGCATGTTTTTCAGTATAATGGATGTCAGATTCAGGAATGAAGTTTTCATGTAGGACCCTGCAGTGTCCAGCTATCTAGAAGCAAACCCTCACCTCAGTATACACGTATCAATGAATGATGAGTGCTTCTATTTGCATACTTTTATAGCAAATGTAAACATAACATATGTACAGGGGAAGGCCAGGGATTTTAAAGTTGCCAAACACCTGGATTTATGTATTGTGGAAGGATTTTCTTTGTTTGCCTTTGTTTTCTTTTGTTCTACTGTTTGGAGAGAGGATTGAACCTTAGGGCTGTGGACCTTTGAGACAATTCAGTCTGATTCTTCTTGTGCCTCCATGTCAAACTGATGGACAACA
>NW_010317168.1:0-31436 GCF_000700745.2 Antrostomus carolinensis | reverse complement strand
GCGGTTAATAGAGCATCATCCTGTGCCATAGTAGAAAGGCAGATCCTTTGTATGTTTTCAGCATTTATTCTGCTCTCCCTAGTTCTTCATGTGGAAATTATGGGTGAAATGGTCATCCTCAGGGTCCTAAAAATTGTAACAGAATAGCCGAAGCCTTGACATTTATAAGCTGAATTTCATCTGTTTGTTTTGCCATTACCATCTCAGCAAGTAATTAGGTCTTAGAAAAAGCACTTTTCTCTTACATGTAACCTTAACAAAAAGCTCAAAATACACTATTAATGGTTACATTGGCAGTGTGTATGTTGGAATTGTTTATATCTGTACCTAAATTTGTTTCAAAACTCTTTGCTTTTTATTTCCAGACCTGATCTGGCTTCACAGAAGACATCGGTCAAGCATTCGCTGGATGAGATGTCTCTCGAAACACTGGAAAACACTTGTGAGCCAGAGAACCTCTTTGATGACATCTAGCTATGTGTTGGCTGAGAAACTGAGAGACTGGCGCTTCTAATAGAGATAAGCAATAAAACTAAAAGACTTTGTTATAGACACTGAGCCGAAGTCTTTACTCTGAGGTGGTATTCAGTGACGTATTGCTCTAATCCTCTGGCACTGCACTTCTCCCCATTCTTCACTACGTGGTGGAAGACTCTTGGGCTGTTAGGCTTGATTTATGACAGCTTTGAAATCAGTTTAGCCTCTGTGTAGATTTTTATCATGTGTATATGAGGCAGGAGAGTACCATCATAGCATTTTTACATCCTAACAGTCTCTGGCTGCTGATTATATCCAGGATCAACTGGTTTCCAGATGTCCCCAGCAAGTAAGTCAGATGTAAAGAAGATTAAGGCTACCACTGCACTTACCTTATAGGCTGGCCCTTTCTTGAGAAGCTCAACTTAGACTGGTCTAGCTGAATCATGTTCAACTTTGATTGAGACATAGCTTCCTCAACTGTGAATTTAAAATGATACCTTCTAACGTGAAGCATCCAAAGAAATGTCCTTTCACATTTTACTTGAAGGTTCTCTGCAGCATTATGCATTATAAGGTATTCTTGCTTTTGGGAGTAAAGTGCTTATAAAGTAACTATTGCCTCTATTTTAACCTTCTGCAGAAATCCATAGCCTTTAAAATTGTCTTTTTTGATACTTCATCATTTTTTAAGGTGATTTCTAAAAAAAATAAAATGCATACTAAAAATACATCAATTTTGTTTTTATTTGCTTAGACACTCTATGAGTAAAGGGACTAGTGAGCAAAGGGTGCTAATGCATGACCTTTTCCTGTCCAAAGCTGAGGCATTCATTTAGATTTAAGGCTTTATCAAAGAAAAAGTTAGCAACATGTATTTACCTTCGGTGGTCAAAATCAAGTGTACAGAGCTAAACATGCATATCAGGTTTCTGCTTTGCAGTTTTAGGAGCCTGAACGAATTCTTGTTTAAGGCAGAGGGAGCCAGTTCTTCTCTCTCAGAAAGTATGTGATCCAACAAGGGTTTTGAACATAGGAGTAATCCCATTGAAGTCAGCAGTCAGTATGCAATGTAGTCCTGCTTCTCTGCTCTGTGGCTTGCAATGATCCTTGGAAGCTACTTGGCATTTTTTAAATAGCAGCTTATTTAGGCCCTGATTCTGACAAAATTCAGTCCTATATTTAACTAAAAGCATCCGTGTCAGTATTTGCAGGATCAGGGCCTCATTTCAGAACCTACATGAGGATCTGGGAATATTATATTTAAGCATTCCGTTCTGAAAAACACGGTCACAGCATTTTAAATTCACAAAGGGCTCTGGGACAATGCTATAAATCACACAGTAAAAACATGAATGACCAAAATATTTTGCTTGCTACAGAGGCTTTGTGCCTGAGAAATGACAGGACCACAAAAGACCTATTCATTCACCCATTCATAGACATTGCCTGATTTAAAATCTTCCAATGCTGATCTGACAATGCTTTCAGCAAAAGCTTGTATATAGTTTCAGTTTTAATGTGAAAATGTTCCATGACTTAACCCAAAATACAAGAGCTTGGTTTAATTGTGCCTGCAGCAGAAAATGAAGGTAAATGGAGCTGAACATCCGACAAAACTCTGCTTTCAAGAAACCGTCGGTTTCTAATAGTAAAATGTTGTTATATAAATAGGAAATGTTACACACAGTTGGCAGATGTAATAAAGTCTGTCAGAATGTTTATTCTTTTATCTTTTTTTTTTTTTTGAGGTTTATAGAATCAAGCCAGGAGTTGAGCAGAAAATTATGTGATGGTGAATACATACCTTGGACTGTGTGAGCACAGGTGTGTTATCTAGTTAGGGTAGCCATGGCACGGAGCAAGTTTCCAGTCAGCTGAGACTGTTTGTATACACAGGGACACCTCCTCTGCCCTCAAAGCCTACTTACAATATGTCAATCTGCGCAACCGTGTGAAAAGTGTTAGCAAAATGCTCCTTTCTAAAGATTTATGTGAGAAACTATTGCTTTTCTGCCAGTAAGGTTACATTTTCCAGCTGACTTTGAAGAGGAAAGACCCACCAAAATAAGCACAAGTAACTTGTGAGAACAGGAGCAGTATTGCAAAAGCTGTAGAAAATCAGTGAAACTTCTTTGTGATGTATATTTGTCTACAAGAAGTGGGGACATCCACTTTATCCTCAAACTCGTTTATCCCAATGCACTGAAATAGACCCCGTGGCCTTCATTGACCAAGCCAAGTAAAATGTGTTTCAAACTAACCTGTGATGCTTGGGAAGGGAAATTGGCAATAACACCTCAGTGCGTATTTTTTAAAAAACCTTCTAAATTAATATGATACTCAGTGCTTCTTGGTTAAGTCTCCAAGAAAAGGTAGGGTTTTTGCTATCCCTCCATACCTCTGGAGTTCCTGCTGCAGGGGCTTTACAAAGCTTACAGAGCAGAAGGGTTCCCTCGTGAGTCAATAGACAGTGCTCCTATTCATGTATCAAATATAATGTTCACCTATTTCACAATGGCATAAAACCTCCTAGTTTATGTTCATGCTGTGATCCACCTTAATCCTTGGATTCTTCCGTGCAGAGTTACTGGGTAGTCACTTGTTTTTCCATCCTGTGTTTGTGCAGCTGACTGTTCTCATGTGGGTTTAGTAACTGGCATTGACTTGCATCCTATTTTTGTAGTTGATTTCTCTAGTTTGTCAAGATGATGCTCATTCTTTTTCAATATGGTATTAGGGGTGAACGTAGTAAGTTCATTGTCCATTGCTAACATCCAGACCATTAAAGAAAACACTGAACAGTTCTAGACTTAAACCTCACTCCATTGATCCTTCTATTTAGTAGAGCTACTAAACTTGGACTTACTTTGTGAGCATGGTTTTCTAACTCACCTTTTGGAAGACCATGTTTTCCAGGCGTGCCTATAAAACTGTCACATGAAATAACCTGACATGAGATGTCAGTCAATTGCTTCTCCCCTGTCCAAAATGTTTTAGTGGTGACAGAAGATGAAATAGAGAAACATACCCACAAATGTTTTTTCAAGACAGGAAATTAACCAAACTTAGGAAATGGAGATCAAATTTCAAAGGCCGTCCTTAATTAATACTTCTCTTTGATATTACTCCACAAATGATTTCCCAGGTAAATTTTTTCTTCACTATAAACTGTACTTTTGGGAAAGATAAAACATGTAGTTCATTTACAGGAGGAAAACCATGCTATCTTTCATTAAAGGCTTAGGCTCATCTAGAGTTTTATACTTTTAATGTAACTACTTAAACAGAGTGTATGTTTTTATGCGTAACAGTTTGTCATTTGAGGTCTGGGTTTATCCAGCAAATCTTTTAGTTCAAAAAGATTTACAATATTTTTTTTCAAGAGAGAAAAGAAAAGGAGTGCTGTATAAAGTATTGCCTTTAGGATGAAAATTTTATTTTGATTTTAAGATAAAGTTTTGGCAATCTATGTCACTATTTAAACTACCTTCTCATTATTATTCTCAAAAGTAGACACTTGTGTGTATATATATGTGTGTATTAGATGTATCATTCTTCCTTGCTTTGTACCTGTAATGTATAAATGATTGTGTGTATAAACATGATTCCCTGGAAATATTTAGTATAGTCTAGCTGGCTTTGACAACTTCTTCAGTTTGATCTAGCAGCCTGGAGGTACTTCAGGAAAGAAAAAGCCTTTACACATGGGAATTCAGACGCTGCTACATGTTTAAGGTAAAGCTGCTTTTTTTCTGGCTTGCCATCTGCTTTGTAAGAAAAATAAAATGTGGAAACAATGAAGTAAGAATGGTAGGAAAACAAGGCAATAAAAGCATGTCCAGACTGCTTAGAGACTGAAGGTGATATATTTGAACATCTTCTGAGCAATGCTAATTTAGAAAAATGTGCCAGGAGCTGGTTATCCTACTGAAGAGGAACAGCGAGGAGAGGGTTTCCACAAGATGGAAACCACTCATCTATTCCCTCTTGTCTTCAGTAATGCATCAATCCTTCCATCAAGGGTTAGTGCCACTTTTCTGCTAAAAATTTTTCTGCTCTACTTTTATTGTCATTCCCTTCACAAAGTCTGAGGTCTCATCAAATCGTTTTCCTAAATTTCCTTTTGATGATCTATCATCCTCCATATTTCCATATATTGTTGGTCAACATCTGAATTTTCATCCTTCTCTGACCGCTAAATAATTTCCTTGCTATTATAATTACACTCCAAAATCAACTTCATTCATAAAATCCATCGGTATTAATCTCCTATTGTTAGGAGAAGGAAACACTGTGTGTTTTTAAATATGATGGGAGTAGTGAATAAATCTTCTGTTTTCTTTTGCTTCTACACATGGCCTTTTCTTCGTGTTTCTTTTAAACTACCTTTTTCTTGACCCACAAGTTTTTTTCCCATCTTATTTTCTCCCTCTGTGTCATGCTGAGGAGGGGAGTGATAGAGCAGCTTGGTGGGCACCTGGTGTCCAGCGAAGGTTTACCCACCACATAAGGGCATGGCTGGCAAAAGCTCTGGGAGTCCAGCCTGAAGAGGAGAGAGAGAGCATGTGAGAGATGGCAAGAAAGAGAGAAAGAGAAAGTGGGAGCATTTTTGGCATAAATATTGACTGGAAAAGGGGATGAGGATTGAACAGAGACAATTGACCCCATTTAATTCATTCTGTTTGGGAAAAAGGATTGCAGCAGATGCTTGGCATTGTCTGCTCTTGAATTGCTTGCTAATCCTGCTGATCAGAAGGGATAACAATAACCAAAAATTATTTTTTTTGCCAGATTTCTCAGGTCTTGTCAAACGGCTACTACAGCTTTAGTATAATCTAAGGTGAGCTGTTTGTTAATGCCCTGGAGAAAAAGGATGACCATACTATTTTGAGGTTACTTCTTAGGAAGTAAGGATAACTCTGTTTTGGTTTTTTTATGGCTCTGTTTTCTTCTGCAGGAGTATTGAACTGAAGAAGATTTTACCATCATACCTACAACATCACAGAGTCACCGGACAGTTGAGGTTGGATTGGGACTTTGAAGATCACCTAGTCCAATGCTTAGAGAAGCGACAACCATAGCAAGTTGTTCACTTCATGCCCAATCTGTTATTAGTAAGCACAGAATAAATTTAATCTGCATCTTTGTGGTGGTTTGACCCACAGTGGGACCATGCAGTCCTGCATTCACTCAGCCAACCCAGTGAGATAGGATGGGAGACACAACAAAGGGGACAGGGGATTAGGAATGAAGGACAGGAAGGGCTCATTCACCAGTGATGGTCACAGGCAAAACAGACTCAACCTGGGGAAGAAAAATCCGTTTAATTCATTGCCATTCATCTAACTAGACATGACAACCACATCTGACAACACCTTCCCCCACCCCTCCCTACTTCCCAGGCTCAAATCACTTTGCTCCCTATTTCTTTACCTTCCCTCCCAGCGGCACAGGGGACAGAGAACGGGGTTTCAGTCAGTTCACCTCTGCTGCTCTTCCTGGCATGGAAGTCCAGGAACAAGATGTTCCAGAGCAGCTTCCCATGGAGTCATAGAGCTCCTGGGGCTCAGCTCCCAGCTCCAGCATGGGGCATCCATGGGCTGCAGATGGACCTTGGATCCAGCACACCTCCTCACCCCTCTCTGGCTTCAAATGACTCTCAGGGTCTCAACTCAGTCACACTTGCCCTCAGGCTCAAATCCTCTGCTCCAGCGTGGAGTCCTCCATGGCCTACACATGGGTATCTGCTCTGCTGTTAGATCTCCATGGGCTGTAGAACCTCCTTTGCCTTCTCCTACTCCATCAGGTGAACTGGGTGTCTGAGGTTCTCTGTCCTCCCCCTCCTCCTTCTTCCTCCTGACAACGAAACTCTCTCTTTTTTTTGGCCAGTGGTCTTTTGTTCAGGTCAATGACCTCTCCTCCAGGTTCTCTCCACCTTCTTCTTTCCAGGACAGTCCTTCCCCTCGCAACTGTGGATTCACAGAGGTGTTTCTCTGGTGCTCACTGGCCCAGCCTGGGCTGGGGGGTCTCCGCCTTGGAGCCAGGGGAGCTTTTCACTCTCACAAGGTGGCCCTTCCCCCCACTACCGAAAACACCCCCCTACACATAGGCATAGAAACCCAACACAATCTTCCAAAAAGTTTTACTGTAGTCTTCACAATTAGGAAACAAATACATTAAGTCATTTTATTATTTAAGCTGAAAACTGCTGAAAACTTTATTATGCTCTGTTTGTGAAGGTCCTCTCCCACACAGAGCTGTTGTTTATTTGAGAGAGACTGAGAGGAATATCTGATGGAAAAATTAAGGTGCGGAGGTAGAGATCCACTCTGGTACTTTCTGAAGGTCATGAAGGTACATATTTAATTATCTGGTTTTATGCAACTACTATTGTTGTAGTATTTGTCAGGTAGTAGTCACAAGTACAGCATGAAGCACCTATGTTGCTCTGAGTAAATTAAGTAATATCACAATGTCCTTCTTTCCCTGCTTAATTAAATATCACTTGGAACTCCTGCCTCTCATTTCTAGTGCATGTTTCTGATTCACATCAGTTGAGTGCAAGCCCTGAATTTAATCAAAGCATCTAGCCCAGTTTTCTCGTGTAGCCCATTAGCTTCTGGTTTTCTTTCTGGGCTGTTAGAAGAACCTCTTTGACTTTCAAGGTAGTTTAAAGGTGATTTTAAAAATCAATTTTAATTTTTAAACAAAAGCCAGAGTTCTAAGTGGAAAAGGCTGGAGATAGTTGCACACCTCCTTACTGCTCAGGCCCTGGGAAAAAGAAAAAGGTAGTAAAATACATTTACGGGACTATTCACAAGCCCAGTATGGACAACTGATTCCAGAGGGAGATTACAATCACTGTCCAGAACCACTTAAATTTAATGCTATTCTCATTGTCAAGCAAGAAAAAAAGAAAACCAACGAAGGCACAGCTTTGCTAATGCTTCCTCAGTGCTTGACTGTCACTAATGCTTTGAAGTGCAAAGGGAAAACCTGTGTCATAAATGACAAAAACTGGCGATGGAAAAGCCCTACCCTATTAAGTCACCTCCTCCCCCTTTTGCCAAAGTTGTGGGGAAAAACTGCAAGACTGTACCCAGAGACGCTGGTCGGAGAGGTGAGGCAGGGGTGGAGCTTGGGAAAGAAGAGATCATGGTTCCTCCCAGGGTGCTGGAGCTGCTCAGCCACCCCATGCTGGAGTCCTCCTGGCCAAGTTGGCTTTGTCTCCTGCGGTGAGCCCAGGAACGTTGATCAGCCTAACGTGGTATCCCAAATGGTGGAAAGCTGCTACACATGAAGGATGTAAGTGAGTGGAAAACTCTCTGGGCTGGATTAAAATGGATGAGTTGAGATGTTCAGCCTAAGACAGTCACCCCAGATCCTTTGGCAGCAAGGAAAAGTTCATAGAACCATAGAATGGTTTGAGTTGGAAGGGACCTTAAAGCTCATCCAGTTCCAACCCCCCTGCCAGCAGCAGGGACACCTTCCACTAGACCAGGTTGCTCAAAGCCTCATCCAACATAAATTGTGTATCTCTAACTTATCTGCCCTGCTCCCAGGTGATATCCTTCTCTTTCTCCATAAGTGTTGAGGGAACGTAGATGGCAAACATTGAAGCTTGTGGCTGCTTTAAGCTGGGTAGATGACTATGGGTGGCCAGGTAGCCACCATTGTGGCTTCTGCATTCCTGAGAGCGATGGAATGACTCAGAGTACCTGACATACAGGGTTGTCAGACCCTTTCAAGGTGGTGGGCAAAAGAAGCCACAGTGCATAGTGATGTGTCTGTAGGCAGTCTGAATTTGGGCTCTTGTGTTTCACCTGGCTACAGCTGATGTCTGGACCCCCAAGCTCTGCCTGTGCAGCACTTGGGGAAAGGCACATTCTCCTGCTGCCTTCGCTGCTGCTTGTTCCTCATGTATTGTGCAGATACCAACCAAAGTCACCTCAAAGAAGAAGCTGCCTTTTAGATTTTTATTTACAAGGACACTGGGAGAGCTTTTATGGCACAAGGCATTAATGAGAAGCAAAGAAATATGTATATGAAATAGTCATTAAAATATATAAAAATATTAAATTTTGTGATAAAGCACAAATCCATCTGCTGTGACACTGATTAATTTGTTTGGGTTTCTTGATATTCTGGGTAATTGAGAGACCTGTCTTGTGACAGGTTGCCCAGAGAAGCTGTGGCTGCTCCTCCCTGGAAGTGTTGAAGGCCAGGTTGGATGAGGCTTTGAGCAACCTGGTCTAGTAGAAGGTGTCCCTGCTGCTGGCAGGGGGGTTGGGACTGGATGAGCTTTAAGGTCCCTTCCAATCCAAACCAGTCTGTGATTCTGTGAGTTTCTCACATCATCCAGGTGAATTTTTTTTTTCTGCTTTTGGCTTCTTGCTCTATTAGGAAAGGAAGTACTAGCAATAGTCTCCAATACCATTTCCACATAGCGAGCACATGGTTAATTTTCCTTCATATGGAGGGGAGAAGTTAATCTTTATCCTTTCCGGTAACCTGCTGGAGAGGCTGCTGGCAGCCCTGGAGTGCACCCTGATCTAAATACCATTTGCTCCATCCCTCCTAGACTCTGTCTTGCAGCCACATCCAGAAAACCCTATAACCTGTCCCGAGCCCAAAGGGCATTTATGAGTATGTTCCAACTGAAATGCTGCCAGGAGGGAGCCTTCTCAGTGCCAAGCACAACTGCTCTAGCACGTGGAGTTCAGCAAGACAGAGTCTCATTACATGTGGTGGGATCCAGCTTTCTCCACTGCACTCAGAGGCATGGTGCAGAGCATCCCATGGAGCTGCTGGCACGCAGGTAGTGCAAACTCCTTCTGCAGTGGGGAGTGTTGGGAGCAGAAAGGATCCTGCATTGATACAAACTGCTCTTAAGTTTACTTTGGAAAACCAAAACCTTGTTAGACATTGTCTGCAGGGAACTTTTACCAGACATGTTGAAGTTAAAGTTCACTCCACCCTCTTTTCAGCAGCTGTGGTGGAAGCCAAGTGCAAATGTTATATTAGGTGTGGACATAGCGAGTGCAGCAGCGTGACCAGTCCTCAGGAGTGGATATGTAAAGCTGAGAGCTCAGATGCTTGACGTGCGTAGTAGAACCCTGATATTAAATAACCAAGGTTCAGAACTGAGCCAAATAGTATCTGCCACATCTATACTTCTCCTGTGACGATCTCTTTACAAACAGTGGTTAATTATTCTCTAGAGCTGATGCAAAAGGTGGGTAGTAACCGTCACGTAATACGGGTGACGGGATGAATGAGCCATTTACCCTCAGTTGTCCGCAAAGTCGTTCACATGAGAGCTCAGCAATGTGGAACTCCAGTCTTCTGCTCAGATCAGACCCTCCCCATCTCATTTACTCAGGAGACTGTACAATAGTGATTTTAAATCAGGGAAAAATAAAAGTTAAAATACACGATGCTATGAATCTTTCCTACTCGTCAGTTAAAGGCACGTGTTCCTGCACACTGTTTTTTTCCAGCAAGACAGCCTGTCTTAGGTCAACTTTCATTCAGTGGTCACGTTCAAGGCTTGCCTTGCTAACTGTATTCTTCCAAAGGCTGTGGCAGGTCTGTGGGAAAAGAATAGCTGAGAGTCCATTTCTGAGCAGCTTCTCCTCCTCCCCTCATTAACCACGCAGTGTGGTGTCAGCGTGGCTGATAGAGAGAAAAGCCTGTGTCCTGCTTCTTATGTCTGCGGGTATTTTAGTTTTATGACTCCATCCTTCCCACAACAGAGCCAAAAAACAGAGATGGGAAATGAAATCAGCTGTCTAGAAGCTGTGCTAATAAATATCTATAAAAATAAGATTGGATACCCGAGAACAAAAGAGCAATTGAGACATTTAACCTAAACATCCATAATAAACTAATCAGAGCTGATTTATGGCGAGAAATATTTTATGCTGCAAAGGCATGGAGGAAGTGAAATAATTTCTGCCTAACACTTGGCCTCTTGCAGCCTGTCTCATTCCTCCTCACGCAAGCTTTGGGAAGATGTGACAAACCTCCTCATGACAAATCCCAGGAATGTTGTGTCTTCCCCTTTGACTTCAGCTGAGCTGAGCAGCCAAAGTGGATGATGATTTATTGCAACTGCTCAATAATAAGCTGCAGTAAGCCCAGAATAAGCTGTTGTTTTGCAGTTTTTTTAATCTTTATTTTGCTTTCAGTTTTGTACGGAGGAACAAGCTAGCAATTTTCTAGTTTTGCAGCCTTCTTTCTCCAACTGGAACTGGAGTGAGGACCTTCCCTGTTGCTGTCACCAATTTGAATGGATGGTTCTTCTGCCCTCAGGTCAGCTTTTTGCATCTTTTAGCAGGTGCATTTGCTTAATTAAACTTAATCAGAGGTGTGTGTGGGCATATAATTGGGATTCAGGCCACCAGAGGAGATAGGATCAGTCAAAGGAAAGAATCAGGCAGGACTAGAGAGATTCCTTTTTTTAATGGAGTGGTTCACAAAAGTCCAAGATGGAGATTCAGGTATTGTTCTCCACTGCTTAGAGCACTTTCCTGTCTCAAAGTTCATGGACAATCTTGCTTTCATGACACCATGGCATACATGACCTGTCAGTAAGACTCACGAGAGAAGTGATGTGGTGTGAAGTTCCTCCTAAAGACCAGGGGTCCACGCTATGAAACCTGCAGACTTGCTTGATCCAAGATTCCTGTGTAGAGGGGACATCTCTGAAGTTAAAAGTCCCCAAATTAGGCAGCTGAGACCAAAGTTTTATGCATAAAAACCACTGGCAATTCTCAAAACAATGGGATGTGGGAGAGTGACCCTGTTTGGTTTCATCACTCCAGTTCAAGACCATAAAATGAGAAATGAAACTTCACTAGCACAAGAAAATACGCAAGCCAAAAAAAATGAAAGATGCAGTCTCTGATTTCACAAAAGATATACGTATGTTTCACAATAACTTCTTCATATCCTTTCCCTTCCCCTCAGCACATAAGCGATTTTGAGATAAATAGAAAAATCAGGCTAAAGTGGAGGCAGGCACATTCTGGGCAGCTTTTACTGTTTAATAGTGATTTTTGTTTCCCAGCTCAGGGGAAAATGTTCAAATTGATGTTCACATCTCGGTTGGGCTGGTCTGAGGCTCTTTGTTCTCTTATTGCTTGTGATTGTAACACACTTGCCCTCCCTCTCACCGGGACTGCGTTGCCAAATAGAAGTTACTCCACACCCAGCCCTGCGATTACAATTTGAATAGAAAACTGTCACAAAATAAAATCCCTTTGAGGGCCTCGAAAATGTCTCAATAAATTCTAGTGACAGGGTTGCTTTTTCTTTATTTGCCTGGCTAGATTTTTACTTTAGCCCTTTTGTGATGAATTGCTTTCCATTGTAGCACATAATTACTTGACAGAGTTTTACTAAGGGGGTCCCTGAGTCAAATCCTCACCTCACTCCAGTCAGCCCCAAGCCTTATGCAGAGTTTGAGGAGGCAAAGATGTGACCCATAGCTTTTTAAAGTTCATAAAAATGGTACTACATGGCTAAGATGACAGACTAGAAGCAAAACAGACTGTGCACAAGGGCACCGTACAGGCAGGAGTGCTCTGGTGGTTAGAGTAAAATATGAAAAGGGATCTCCCTTGGCTGTGCTGTGGAGGAGTAGGGTAGTCCTGGGTTGAGTTTTTGAAAAACAGGAGGTTGGTTTTTTTATTTACAGGCTGCAGGCTGTGGTACCACCAGTGGCCCCAGTTCTGAAGGTGGGTGTAGCTTAAGAAGTCCTCCCTTGTCTTCTGCTCTCTCTGCTGGGGGATGCTCTGAGTTATCTATCCAGGTGTGCCAAAAACAAGACTAGGGGCTTGGGATAACTTCTGAATTAAACTGACACACCTATGAGTTTAATTGAATATAGCTGCCCTGAATATTGGGTTGACTGAATACCCACAAGCCTGTGCAACCAAAACCTACCTTCACTGTAAGATCTTTGATGGATTGTTTTGTGACCATTCAAAGTCCTGAGCAGAAATACTGGGTCGCATTTCAACATCCTCCAATGTTTGTCATCCACAGAGGACATGTAAGAGGACTATAGCATAAACGGAAAGGGTTTGGAAGGCAGCACAAGGGAATGGGGAATGCTAGAGGACTGAGTAACAGAGCTTCCAGTGTAGCTGAAGAAGTACTGACAAACAAACTGAACAAACTAAAACAAACAAAAGGAAGCAGCTCTTCATGCAACCTCTGGAGCTTGTTGCCAAAAGACAGGGTGGACACTAAAAGCTAACACTGCTTCAAGAGGAAATGGGTCAAGTGTTCTGGAAAAGGGACACCAAATGTTGGCCCGGGAGGTCTACTCTGAACTGACAGTGTCTGGGGACTGAGAGAGCACTGGGGGAGAAGTATCATACGTATTACCCTGTTCCTACATGTCTCCATGCAACTGCTTCTCGCCACTGTTGTAGACAGATGCTGAACTGGGTAGACCGATGGTCTACGCTAGCAGTGACTGTTCTTATGGGTATAGCTCATTGATTGGTTGCTGTGTGCTTTGCCTAGGAAGTAAAGCAGTTGCAAGAACAAACGGGAAATTCCTACACACATTGGTGTTGTAATGAACCTGAGGAACATTGGCTTACAACCAATTAATGCATTTATGAAGAAGGCAGGTTGTTACCTCCTCAGTGCTCCTCACTCCCCATCTCCTACATGTGTAGCCCTGCTCCTGTCATACCGCAGCACCAAATGTGATCCTTGTGTCTGTCCATCCAAGGTCAGAGCTGAGTCTGGCCCTGCACTAAATCATCTTCTCTTCAGCCTCCAGAGGTTAAACTAATGCTTTGCCATGGGATTTGGTGCAACAAAGTTTCAGCCAGTGTCAGAAAATTTCCTGTACAGGTATTTAAATGCAGCACTCTCAGGACATCACATAATCACTTTTTAAATCATGTGCCTATATTTGCAAGTGCTGCAATGGAAATGTCTTTGCTGTGCAAGTCGACATCTGGACAGCTGTTGACATGGACAGGTATCGACCCATAAAAGGGTGAAGGAGGCTGAGGGGAGACCTTCTTGCACTCTACAACTACCTGAAAGGAGGGTGGAGAAAGGTGGGGGTCGGTATCTTCTCCCAAGTAACAAGTGACAGGACAAGAGGAAATGGCCTCCAGTTGTACCAAGGGCAGTTTAGATGGGATGTGAGGAAGAATTTCTTTGCTGAAAGGGCTCTCAGGCATTGGAAAGGGTTGCCCAGAGAAGTGGTGGAGTCCCCATCCCTGGAAGGATTGAAGAGTTGTGTAGACACAGTGCTGAGGGACATGGGTTAGTCGGGGACTTGTCAGTGTGAGGTTAATGATTGGACTGGATGATCTAAAGGTCTTTTCCAATTAAGGCAATTCTGTGATTCTGTGATGTTAGGCACATGTACAACTGCAGAGCATCCTTCGGCTTCTTGTTGGTGGTCAGTAGTAAAAAAATACAGTTTCTGTTCCAAGAGCAGGAGCTGTAACCTTACAGACGGACAATGTCTATTTTGCATTACAACCTATTTTCTACCTGTGTGTCTTCTTGTAAAACATCTTGGTCTGCACTTATTTTTACACAGATTTGCATACTGTTGCTCTGTGTAAAAAACATTTCTTGTGTTTCAGCCTGTAAGACACATTTTGCTGGATAATTATAGTATTTGGTTTCTGTGGCCAAGTTCTTTTGGATTAAAGTGCAGTGTTCCTGAGATATTATTATTACAATTGTTTGATTTGATCATAAACTGATAATAACAGACATGGTCCCAGGGAATCGGTCCCAGTAGCTGCTTGCTCCCTCCTCTCCTCTCCCTGCCAGATACATTGCTCAATCTGTTGGGAAGATGGTTGCAGTGCAGTTGCTTTGTTAGCTGTCTCCATTAACATACCAGACTCAGCAGCTTAGGGAGGAGGACTGGTCATGGTGCCTCATTTTCCTGTTCGTATCTCACACTAGTTCATTAAAATTATGAACATGTTGTGGAATGAAAATAAATATAATTTGGCCTTATCCGGTGTAAAACTAGCTTAGTCACGCTGAGATAGTGGCTGTCTGCATCTGTTAATTATATCCTGACAGGCCTCAGCTTGGGACTTTTAAGACATCACAGGATTTTCTGAGATATCTTGATGCAAACTTTTTTCCCTAAAGTGGAGGAACAAGGGCCAGAAAATCTTTTTCTTTGTTCTTAAAGACATCACTATGTTTAGCCCATCAGTCAAGATGTGAGTTATAGTTACTCTCCATTTATCTGGCACAAAGGAATAGTCTTCAGAAAACCCTTTGACCAAGTTGTGTGATACCTTCATAGCTGCACATGACAGTCTACACTGTCCAGCGCTGGCACCTGTCATGCCAGGTCCCAAAGCTCTCCAAAGACTAGTTCCTTCAAGAGCTGACTTGACATCAAATAGCTTTTGTCAAGGAAATCTCTTCTCTTGCTCCCCCAAAGTGGTCTTAGCATCAGGAGCAGCAAGCACCAGTTGGTGCCCTGCAGATATTACCATGTTCCTGTTCTTCCTCTGAAACTTCCCAATTCGGTGGTGGATCTGCTAAAAGTCCACAGTGGAAGTCACATCTTCATGCAGTCAGCAAGGGAAGACAAAAAGGAAAACCCCATTTCTCATTAGAGTACAAGCCTGCAAGGTATGCATATTTCACCTTTGTTTTAGTATCTTCTCTTTATCTTTTAGGTCTCTTGAGCTGTCCTACTCATACTTGGTAGATCTATTCAAAGTATTGTTGATGATGGTGCTCCAGTAGCAGTGTATTGCAGATACACCTAAAGAGGGCATTGGTTTCTCTACAAAACTGGTAACTGATTCTTTTACAAAACAAAGTGCTAACTATTGTAACTTAGAGGGGAATCTTCATTACAGAATCATTTACTGCTTTAAGCATTTTTTTCTGATCTGAATTTAAAAATGCTGTAGTCAGTCCAACAAGTAAGTGTTAAACCTTCTGTAAGAAACACATATGGAAGAGGAGAGAGTTGCTAAGTACAAGCCAATGCTGGATACCTAAAGCCCAGAGAGAGAACAGATGTTTTACCACCTGCACACTCTTTTCTCCCAGAAAATAATTCAGATTTGGATGCTCCACACTAGATCAGGTTTTATTTCTTTTTTAAAGCTGACTTCCCTTCTTCTTATATTTAAAGTGTAAGCAGGGGAAAAAGAAAAGACATTAGTATTATACCCTGGGTTTGTGCAGTGCTTACAGGAAAATGTTAAAATGAAGTTTCTGTCTCTGGGGGTTAATAATGTAAGGTTAGTGTAGGGTTGTTATGAGAAGAACATAGTTACAGTGAGAGCATATGGACAAATAAAAGAAGGAATCCGGCCTTTCAGAGATGCTGTTCTCATGGAGAGGGAAAGGCAGAAGCCGAATGGAGCATAGACGTGTTGTTAGCTGCAGCTGATCTGCTTGGCTTTTCCTTCCAAAATACAAGGATATTGCTTCAAGACATGCAGTATGCTTCAAGGGTGATTTTTGGTGAAGAACTGTGTTTCAGCCATAAGAGTGAGGTTTTAGGGAGAGCAAAGTGCAAACATAGTAACACAAAATCACTGAGCACAAAAGGTGTAAGGAACGGCTCAGACTGGGGTGAAATCCAATGAGTGATGGAGATGGTCTCTGGGGGACTCTCCTCTATGTGCTAATGAGTCAGAGTACAAGAGAGTAATAGGAAAACCAGCCACAAAGAGACTGAATAAAGGGGTAAGTTAAATTAACCCGGCTGCGATTTGTAGGTGCCGATCTTGGTAGATCTAAGCTAACAGAATTAATTTTACTTATCACAGAATCATAGAATGATTTGGGTGGGAAGGGACCTTTTAAGGTCATTTAGTCCAACCCCCCTGCAGTGAGCAGGGACATCTTCAACCAGATCAGGTTGCTCACAGCCCAGTCCAATCTGATCTTGAATGGGGGTTTCTTCTTCTTCAAGGATGGGGCTTCTTCCACTTGCCTTTGACTCTAAAGATACAACGTCATTTCTGTCCACTGTCACCCACGCAGAAGCTCTTGCCTCCTTGCTGCAGGCAACAGGAGTTTTGCCTCCCATTGTGCAGAGCATGGATTTCCAAGCACTGCCTATAACGTAATGATAGTTCATCCTCTGCCATGAGCTGCACAGTGCCTAGACACGACAGTACAGAATACTTTCATTTCTAAACAACTAGAAGAGAGTTTACTTTACTGACAGATAAGATAAACAGGAGGAGGCAGCTGTAAAAAGAATTCCATTGACCACTGACCTGAAAACATGTAGCTTTCCATAAAATAAGCACAAACTAAATAAAAGTGAATATTTAGATTCTGCAAAAATACTTCCTACAGAACCAAGGCAATTAATTTTAGAGGCTGATACGAAGGGAAGATGTGAAAAGGGAAAAGGCATGGCCTTCTAGGCTGGATTACCATACATTTTAATATTACTATGTGGACATCTTTACTCGTCTCAAAGACCAGATGCCCTTACTGTGTCTGACTGTACATGAGCCAAAGAATAATTCTAATTGTGGCTTCACAAAACGAGCCCAGATCTACCGAGTAGGAAGCTTCTATTCCAGTGCCTTCAATAATCTAAAATGTTAGTACACAGCACTGGAAATTGCCCCGATTTTGTTGTTTCTTTTGGTTTTGGGATAGGGGAGGGTTTTTTGCCTGGTTTTCATCAGGTGTTATATATACCTAAAACAAGTGTATGTGTGAGGGGAGGAGGTGTACATGGATGCCATGTTAGTCAATTATCTTCTTCATGTGTGAAGACCAGAAATAAATTTAATGATGGATGCAGTTAATATATGCAAAGTTAAATAACTGATAAGATAGAGGAACTTAGTGCAATCTGAAAACTGACCTGTAAAGTTCCAGCAAATAAAAATGCTGTTTTTTTTACTTTGAACTCCTATACAGTATTTCTCTCAGATATCGCTCGTGTTTACATGCAGAGTGAAGGTTCAAACCAGGCCTGGTTTGGGAAAAAAAAAGGGGGGGGGGTGGGGGAAAAAACAACAAAACTTTAATATAAAGCCGCTAATCTTCTAAAATAACAAAACCAGCCTTGTTCCTCATGGGAATTTTTGCTCTTGCCTGCATGCCATAGTTCAGGACTACTATTCAACCACTGCAGATCATCTGATGTACACTCTCCCTTACCAAGGTCAGACTGACTGGTCCAAGACAAAGAGAAAAAAATCATAAACAAAATCTAACCACGAATAAGTGGTTTCCCAGTGAAGGCTCAAGGAAATGAATGGGAGTCCTTGGGCTGGTAGAAAGTGCCCAGAGAAGCCATATACAAGCCACAGAGCCTGAAGTAGTAGCAGAGGATGGGTACACCAGGCCAGGTTTGGTTAGAGATGCATCTGAATAATGTGTAAGAGGAGTGACTTGTCTTGGGGAAGAAAAATCAATTTAATTTGTTACCAATCAACCAGAGTAGGATAGTGAAACATAACAACCTCATCTTACAACAACTTCCCCCACCCCTCCCTTCTTCCCGGGCTCAAATCACTTTGCTCCCCATTTCTCTACCTTCCCCCACGAGTGGCACAGGGGGCAGGGAATGGGGGTTCAGTCAGTTCACCTCTGACACTCTGCTAGGCATTAGATCCATCCCACAGGTTGCAAGAGTCCAGGAACAAGATGTTCCAGAGCAGCTTCCCATGGAGTCACGGATCTCTTGAGGCTCAGCTCCCGGTTCCAGCATGGGGACATCCACGGGCTGCAGATAGGTCTCTAGTCCAGTGCGCCTCTTTCTCTTGAGGCTCAGCTCCCGGTTCCAGCATGGGGACATCCACGGACTACAGATAGGTCTCTAGTCCAGTGCACCTCTTCCCTCAGCTCTGGCACTGAGCATCTCCGGAGTCTCCTTGCTCAGTCACAGTTGCCCTTGGGCACAGCTTTGTGCTCCCATGTGGAGACCTCTATGGCCTACATGTGGGTATCTGCTCTGCTCTTAAACTTGCACGGGCTGCAGGGGAATTAATTTACCTTCTTCTGCTCCATATGTGCTGAACAGGGTGTCTGAAGTATTCTGTCCCCCTTTCTCATCCTCCTTCCTCACGGCAATGATGCTAAATTTTGTTCCAGCCGATGGTCTTTTGTTCAACTCAATGGCCTCTCCTGATGATTCTCTCTCATTTTTTTCAAACTGGTTCTTCCCCTCATAAATATGGATTGGAAGAAGCATTTCCCTATCACAAATTGGCTCAGCCTGGGCTGGAGGCAGCTCTGCCTTGGAGCCAGGAGAGCTTTGCAAAGCTTCTCAAAGCTTCTCATAAGGACCATCAATGTAGCCCCTTCCCCCACTACCAAAACTGCCCTCCTTGCACACAAACCCAACACAGACGCTCAACACAAATCATCTGATCCCAGGATACTGCAGACCATCAGCACGCTTTCACTTTCAGAGGAGTGGCACACCACCAGTGCTCTCAGCCAGCATCAGCCTCTTCTCTTGATGGTGCAGCCACATCCAGGTCGAGCTCATGGCACAGTATCTTGGTTAAGAGTGACAGATCTCTGCACCTTGTTTGAGATGTCTGAGTTGCTTTTGGATCAGCTACCATCATGTCACAGTTTGCAGCATGGTGTTTTAAGGCAAGCAAAAGCTGGCTTTGCTTCCAGGTTCCAGCTGTATACCTTTTTGATGCCATACCACATCCCTATATATACAGCGAACTTGAAAATAGTAATTATAGAAGAGTGAAACAGTGTTTGGAGAAGATACTGTCCTGCAATCATATAGGGAAATTGTTTTTATTTTAATTTACAACTGATGGATTCCTTATTAAAGGGAAATAACCACCTTTCTGAACTGTATTTGCTGTGGTTGCCATATGACACTTCTGTTTAGTGAGTTAGTTTGTTAGAACTGGCAACTTTTTTTTTTTTTTTTTTTTTTTTTTCTGAAATGTACAGATGTGGTGATATCATAATATTTTAGAAATTACAATTTGATTTTTGGCAAGTTGTTTGTCCTATAAAAATTCCCAGAAATTCCAGGAAAAACTGGAAACAGAAAAGAAAGAGAAGTCCAAGCATTGCTTCAGATTATTTTGGGAATTTCCATTTAGGCTACATTATTGTTCCTCACTTTCTTAAAGTTAAAAGTCTAAATCCAAAGCAAAATTATTTTTTAAGGGTGAGAAAATGTTGCTTAATCTCAAAGTAATTTTTGAGTTAACTGAAAGCAATAAACTTCATATGAGCCTGAAATAAAGGTCTTCTTCTCTATTTTTCCTTTGTTTTGTTTGTTTTTAGAAAAAATAGTAATCTGTACTCTCCTCAGCTCTGGTTATAGGCAAAAAGTGCCAATAGATCTGCTGGGATTTGTCTGAATGAAGCAATGAGGAGAGTTTGACCTTTCCCCATCCTCCCCAGGCAGCCTGACTCTTCTGCCCCTGGGGCCTTCTGAATATAATTCAGGAAAGGTGAAGGACAGAAACTGCCTCAGACATGAGGTCAACTTTGATGAAGTGTTGCTTTAAAAGTTGCATCTTTTGTCATCAGCATTAATTAGTTTTTTCATGCTAAACTTTTCTTTTTTTAATAATTGAAACAGATTTTTTCCAAATATTCTGATGTATAACTTGCATTGACTAACACCAACTGAAGGATACTTCATGCTTATTACACAAGTTAAAATGTGACCTTCTTGGGCACCTTCTTGGTGGCAAACCACCAGAATTTCAGTACTTGTCTATCCATTAGACATCTCCCAATTTAGCTTAGCAGAGATCCCCTTGGAACACCCCCCTTTATATACTAGTTGGACTTTCTGTAGCTGAGCAGAGCTATAAAGCTTTTGCTGGCACTAACCATACCTTTTACACTGGAGAAATAGTATAGATAACACGTCATCACATAATTAAAATAAAAAAGTTTTCTAATGCTATCATATTATCCAGAGGCATTGTTGTTATCTTGTTAGTGGTTTCTCTTTTTTATCATGCAGAACATACAAGCAAAAACTGGCTGACAAATATTATAGTTGCTTTCAAAATATGAAACAAATGGATCCTACAAACGGGCCAACAGCTACATTCTAGGATTTGTTTTGAATGCAAAAGAGACAAGTGTGAGCTGAGAAATTAAGTCCCATAAATCTACCCTGTGCACATTGCCAGTTTATTTAAGTGATACAATGTTATGTTAGTTGAAGTGATCATAGGAGAGTGCTAATAGCAAGTGATTAGTTGCTTAGGCATATTTATTTAAGAAATATAATAGATTAAAAGCCTCCTGGTCAGAGTAGATACTCCATCATCTTTAAAGTAAAATAATTCCTGCAATTTATGAGTTCTTTTGTCATAATTCAGGCTTTAAAACCATGAATCACAACTGAATTGCTGTTGACTGGGCTGTAGGCAGAGACATTTTTAACGACGATAAAAAGAAAGTGGAAATTTATGATTGCTGAACTTATTTTCCTCCTCAAACAGATTGGAAAAGAGAACACTGAAATGCTCATTTCTAATGTCCCCATGCTTCTGACATTTTCAACTTCAAAATGTCTCTTTAGCAACTGAAAGTGCTATCACAGTATATAATAAAAGCATTTACTTTACATTTTCATGGTAAGTCAGTGGAAAATGATATGTGTTAAAAAGACAGCAATAACATTTCTGTGAGCTCTATGTATTAAACTCTCTCTATTATTTATTGCATTGACATTCTACATAAGCATCATGAAGGTGATACTTGAGCATAAGTGGTGTCTGAGGCTAATTATAAAAACACAGCATAAAAAGGAATAGAACAGAAACTTCAACCACCGTGGGCTGATGGCCCCAAAGCCTGCAGAAGCAGGAACATTAAAGGCTAATTGAGCTCATCAGGACCAGGACGGTTTCTCTCACCTCTTTCCTGGCAGCCTTCTAGTAATTGTGTTTCTGCACACCAGTGCTTCACCTCTGGGTAGAAAACTACTTCCAGAATAAGCTGCTGAAAGGAGAGAGAGAGAGAGAGAACAGCAAAAGATGGCCTGTAATTTTTAAATCAAAGTGGGGTTGGTCCCTTTTACTATATACACATGGCTGCTAAAAAACTATAATCTTTTCTGTGCATCACAGTATAGCCAAGTGGTCGAACAGGAGCAAAGACAACCCACCCTCAGCTGCCAAACAGTTTATGTGTTGAGTTTGTTTTCTGGAGGTGAGAGACTATCTCAGTCTCATTACCAAAAGATCTTGACTTCTTTGCCATGATGTGCAATGGCAATGGCATCTTAGTAAGGTCATGCCAGGTGTCTGTCATCTTGTTTTGGTGTGAGTGTGACAAAGAAAAGAGGTGAAATCACACATTGTGCAAAGAGCGGTAAATGCTGGTTACGTATGCTCAAAAACAGTTGAAACGGTCTGAATTTGATCTCATCTCCTTCCTCCTCACAAATTTCCTTCCGAAATTACCACAAATCCACGTAGTTCATATAATCCCCTGTATGCTACGTGTGCCTTATGACTTTAGTTCATCCATCAACCTTGCTTTCTGAAGACAGACTCAATCATTCCTCAGTGCTTGCTCACTACAAGTTCCCACCATTATCTGAGTCTTACTTTCAGTCTGGCTGCCTCATAAACATTACTCACAAGATATAAAAGTTTTAAGTTGTTGCTCAAGGGTGGAAGAAATGCAGTTATTGCTGCTCTACAGTAGTTGGGTGACCACCTCCCAAATGATTTAATGTCTTTCTCACTAGACACAGAGCTCCCTCAAGCTCCAAAAACTTAATTTTGAAAAGTGATAATGTAGTGATATTTTACCATGCAGTTAGAGAAATTAAAGAACAGATGTTGTGGTTTTGATTTCTTTATGTTAGGGTGGTGAGATGTATTTTATACCGTATCCACCTCCGTGTTCTTACAATGTACAAAGATACTTAATTTTTATCTCTTAGTATTTTGTCCATGGAGATGGTCACTTATTTCATACTAGTATGGGTGTTGGTCAGAGATGGGTAATTGGAAAGTCTTTTGTGAATTAATTCTAAAACTAATTGGACGTTGCCTCATGTCAAACTAGAGATGGCTACAGTATTAAATTCTGTGCTTTTTTTTAGTTTGTCTGGCTGCTAACAGAGTATCTGTTGCTCTAAAAAAAGGGCTGGCTGTACAACTTTTAATCTGAATAGGTCATTGTGTAAGTCCTTTTCTGTAAGAGCTTTTCATTTTCTATCGGGCCCAATAATGGAATTGCTCTGTATGTGGGAGCACTTTTTCAAGCTAGGAATATGAAAAACATTCTTGTGTGACTTGCTGCATGGCAGTAGAAATGTTAATATATGGGTAATATGTAAGCAGAAGGTCTCTAATATCAAATCCTTCTGAAGGACACGTGATCCGCAGTTGAACTAAAGCTCCTTTATGCTACACACCAGCAGGAGTTGTGGTACTGGTGCATTTAAGTTGCAGCTTCTCAATTCAGAGCTTACTTTAACTGGGCCAGTCCTTACATGAACACTATAGCTGGGCTTTTCATAGGAGTCTGTGGAACCTGCTCATATCTTTCCTTCGACCAGATGGTAGATACATAGCCCAGTCTCCTAGGGTGAAAATCTCAGTCTAAAATTGTCATCATTTTCCTGATTCAGTCATCAACACTGGCTGTGCCCATAAAACAGCTGCAACTGCACTTATGTTAGTTTCCTTCCATAATCTTTCATTCAAAAAATGCTTAATACATAAAAGCGTATTTGTATGAGTACCCATGTCTAACTCTAATGACACAAAATTATCAGAACCATCGAGAAATTATTACATTGGGCTATATTCCTCTGTGTTTAAAACAATATCTATTTTTCCTGTTCTGGGGATGGGCTCAGAAAACAAAAAAGCCAGCATTCACTTTTTGACCATTCCGTAAGGGCACCGTTCAAAGATACCTCCTGCTCTTTCTGACAGGCTATTGTACACATGCTATTAACACATTGATTTGTGGACCGATAGGATGAATGCCCAGGTGGTCTCCAGTCTCCCAAAGGAGCTTGAGATCTCTCTGTCTCTCTGCCTTCAGGCAAAAAGAACGGCTCACTTAGATTAATGCTACCTTATCTTGCCTTTCTTCAAAGTTTGCCTAAGTCAAATCAGGGCTCAGCTTTCAGACTGCAAACTCTGAGTTGTGAACTAAGCCTCCCAACTGAATGTTAATGTATTTTTTCCAAGGGTAATAGGCAGGCAATAACAAAACCCAGGGAGTGCTATTAGTCCTCTTGATAGGTGAAGTGTATGTGGTGTACGTATGCATGGGCATGGCGACATGAACTCACACAAACAGAGCATCCAATCTTAGGCTATTAAAATAATTGCATTATTATGTGAAGAGCTTACTGCAGCCTTCTGGGGAGGCTTAAATGCTTGGACCTGAAAATATGCATTTCAGAAAGATAGCATTTTTCTATTTAAATGCTTTCAGGTTTCCTTTTATAGAAGTGTAAGCACAGTCAACATACTCCTCTTTTTTTTTGACCTGTTTTACTGAACACATCAGAGCATAAAGCTCTTCAAAGTCAATGGAAGAATTCTGAGGAAATTCAAAAGACTTGGGATCAGGACCTAGACATATATTGTAAAAAGACACAGAAGATCAAAATACTGCCAATATTTTTTTCTTTTTAAAAATTGGGCTAGTCTAATAATTAATAATAACTAATACAACAGCAATAAAAACAATAAAAATGCAGTACAAGTAATAAGAAATAAATTCTAACTATGTGGTTACATACACACATCCCACAAGCAAAAATTTCACGTTAGATCTTAATGCCTTGGGAAATCAGAAAAATTCAGAGGTAAGACTGCAATGGCTCCTTGTCGGTAGTTGTAGAAGTAACTTCCTATGAACCAATTTCTTTAGGTTCAGTGTTCTCTCCTTGTAGATTATTCTCTGCTAGATAGACCCAATACCCATTTCCTTTATGCAGAAATGGTTCCCTTCAAGACTTCTAAATATTTTTTAATCTATTAAAAGTTAAAATATTGTCTTTAAGATGTAATGACCCCTTCTGTTTCAACAGAGATTTCCCACTCATGATTTAGTCACTCAGTAGATGACATATGTAACCATGGTTCACGCCCTTACCCTGCATCATCAGGTCCAGAATGTGGACTATGAAGTAATGAATATTAGTGAAAAAAACAATAGTTTAAAAAAAAAAAAGTTTTGCTGTCTTTTTTTCTCTTCTTCTTCCAAGAGAATATGTTCCTCATCTGACTTAGCCACGTGCTGTACTATCAGCAGTGGTTGCACAGTACCCATGGTCATCTTCATCTGTGGCAAAAATGAGGTGCACACCTCTAAGGGCAAGGGAGCCATAAGTTATTTTGCTCATCCAGGATGAAGAGTGTGCTGCCTTTAGTCAGGTACCTTTTGACAAAGTCAAGTCTGTAAATGAATATGGAAGATCTATAGCACATAAGTAATACTTAATTTTTTTATTGACTTAAATCTTTACTGTTGCTTAGCTGCACAAGCCACTAACTCATGCAAAAATTATGTGGACTTTCATGTAAGGTATTTCTATCCATGTTATGCATGTTACTTCCAGTCTTAAAACTCATTAAATATGTTTGTAGCTTTTCAGCACGCAAGGATCCTCTATAGCAGGATAGTTAATATATTCCAGCAGCAGGACATTGCTGTGGAGCTGTCTCAGAGGTGGCACTTAGATATCCCACAGGTATTTTAATTGTGACCCTAACTATAGTGAGCAGCTTATTACCACTTTATGTCTTAGGGGTATTTTTGAGCTAGCTCCTTAGTTTATCTTTACCATTTACTATCAGCAAAAGTATTTAGCAAAATCTAACAGTCCAAAGATTTCCTCCATCTTCCTGCTTCAGAGGAGAGCTTTATTTCCTCAGGTGTTTGGGGTTTTTTTTTGTTTGTTTGTTTTTTGTTGGGATGGAATTAACTCCATTCTCACATCAAAAACTTCTGCAAAAGGTTTTAGCACAGAGCAACGAAAGTAAAAATCTTTTCTTCCTCAGTTTTCCCTGTTCAGCCCTCCTCTCTTTAGTTTCACAGTTGCTTAATTTAATTAAGAGGAACAAGGATTGTCAAGAAGATATGTGCAACAGGGGTATTAGCACCCATGATTCAGCCTCCCTTGTGCTGATGGAAGTGATTATGATTTCAGAAACAGAATTAGTGCTGTTGAATGCTCCGCAGACACAATCAGCTACTCTGTGGCACTGGGAATTTGAAGAACGATCCTGTGAAAATAGATGTTGACAAGACCTCAGATCCTGTTCTCCATCAGCGCCCTGAGATACTGTAAGCATTGGTGTGTGGGAACTCAAACACAAACCAAGAGTCAGGATTTTCTCGGCTTTTAAGTCAAAATAGAAGGAATGTTTGCCCAAGAAAAGGAGAGGCCCTGGAAGGAAGCAGACATGTTATACATTCAAGAAAGACATGTATGAACAGAAGACGCTGGGCAAACTTTGTAAGAAGAAGGAAGGCTCATGGAAAGATTTGTCCAGTTGCTGCTGAGAAGTACAGCAGTAGATTTACCAGGGGCTACCAGGGCTCTAGGACCTCCACTGGCCCCAAAGCACCTCTCCATAGGGTCTCCTGATGCAGTCCAGCATCTTTACAGCCCTCTCACATGTTTGGCAGTCCCACTGTCTGCCCAAGGAAAAATCACAGTCAATACAGCGTCTGCAGCAATGAACCAATTCTGGTCTTTGGACACTGATCACTTTTGAGTGATTTCACCAACATTAGAGTCTTCAGTTTTGGCCTGGAATTCACAAACTGGAGCATGCTGTTTCTTGTCAGCTTTGAAATATCGTAGGTACAAAAATGCTTTCACCTTTTATCCATCCAGCATTTTGTACTGACCATTTGTTCTATTTTTTTTCCCCCTCATCTTGCATACCTGGGTTGCATATAAGGCACCTATTGCATTGTGTGGTTGCAGTGACTTATTTAGTATTTGTTAATAAGGCACTGAATCCGTAGTACGAAGCGGTGCACTGAAAGTCTTCAGTGCGATGCTGAAAGCAGCAGAAAGGACTGGAATATGTTAGGAAGTTTTAAAAGGGATGCTCACAGGCAGAAACAATCCAGTCCTCTGTGAATGAGGATGAAATGGTTGCGTAGGGCAGGGAGCGGAGGGCGATCAGTAGAGGTTGTGCTGTGTGAAGGGTTTTGCTAGAAACCACTCAGACTCTCACAGCACAAAAATAAAATTATAACAAAATAAGCAAATTCTGAGAAAAAGCATTGTTCAAGCCTTTGTTTGCATTGCTTTAAGCCTATGAGAGCTTATTAAACCATTCCACGAACACAATAGTATATGTTCTTATTCAGTTTTTAAAAAATACAAATATCCATTAAGCTGAACATCTCAAGGCACTCCACAAAAAAAAATGTACAGACCCTGCCCTGCAAACTAAGGTCTCGATCCTCGTGCAACAGCAGTACCACTAAACACAGAGGAAAGTGGCTGACCATAAAAAAAGCACGCAAGACTTAGCAAAATCAAGGCTTCCACAAAAAAATGGAGCTAAAAAAGATGGATGGATAAACAGTGAAAAAGGCGATGGGAGTGTGCAGGTATGAATGGATATCCGGTTGCATCACAGATGATACAGTATAAACACATTTGTGCAGATGTGAAAAAAAAAAAATAAATAAAATTGCATAAATCCCCTCGTACCCTTTTCCCATTTGCATCCCACATGCTTCCGCCGAGTCACTCCGGACTGTGTAAAAGAGCCCACTGTTCACCAGCAGCCAGGGAGCCGGGGGCAGCTTCTGAGCTTGGAAAAAGCCACATTTCACTTATCTTTCCTCCTCTCCTCGTGCCCAGATGCTTTGCAAAACAAACAAACTACATATCTACATATCATAGCCAAAACTACGTATCAGACTACATTCACTGAAAGCCTCACTGTCTGGGGCTGTAAGATTCAGCAAACCTTGGCTGGGCTGTCTATGAGCCTGCTGCTTGATTTATGTTTTCAGATGGAAACTATATGAAGCTCTTAGTTATGCCTGGTTTTCTGCCAAAATCAGTTTGACCTAAACTAGGCTTTCTAGAAAGTTAAAGCACAAGGTGAAATGTCACATAATCCACAGTAAAACCTGGTGCTTTTTTTTTTTTTTTTTAAATAAAGTGTACATTTTCTTGGGCCAAACTCTGAAGTTTTCATTCATTTCAAACTTTCTCTGTAGGTGTTGTGAAAGGAGTAGCTGGAAGGCCAAAATTGGCTTTCTTGTCTTGTCTTCTTTCACGGCGTCTTGGTTGAGTCTGATACCAAGGCAACAAAGAAGGAATGAATGTTGAATTGGGACTGAAAGTTGTCTGTTTTCAATAACAAGCAATATCTCTAGAGGAAAGGATTCAACTGTATACACATGTAGGAGGCTGACAAGTTTCAATGAAACAAATGCAGAGGCAAAGAAATCACTGTGAGCACCTGAAAAAAAGAAAAAAAAAAAGCTGAGATAAGAAGCCGAGCTGGAGAATATTCACTAATTTTATCTTTAAAAAAAAAAAAAAGAGTAAATAATCTTCCATCCCCGTTAGCTGATCCCCCGTTAGCCGATTATAAAGCAATGTTCATTTGTGGCATCAGACAGACATTCAGTTTAATTACTGTAATTTGTAAGAAGGGAAGTGCCACCTAGTGGCACAGACCATGTCGCTGCTGTCACCACAGGAGCTCAAGCCTGTGAGAGGGGAGCAAGTACAAATTTGTTAAATACTCTTGACTAATACATGATATTAATTCTTTATCTAGTGCCAACGGGAATCATGGCACCAGGCAAACACGAGGGGCCTCCTAGTCTAATTTAGATGGGACAATAGGGCCCAGAGACCCAAGATGGATATCCCCAGTGCAGATGCATTCCTTTTAATTCTGTTTGGTTTACCAAATAGGAATTCCTCTAGGAAACCTCAACAAAGAAGTGGATTAATGAGAACCCTAGCAGAGAGTGTTTGCTGTATAAGCAATTCCAAGCCTAAGTAAAGCAAGGGGCAAAGTCTGATCAGCGTTCAGTACCAAACTCAAATAAATTCTGACAGAAGTGGGTGAAAAATGCACCAGCTGCAGGTCAGCAAGAAATGCTAACAACTCTCAAACACTGGCCTGCCTATTTTCATTAAAAAGCAAACAGAGAGCAAAACAAACACTTATTTTTCCCCTGCCTTTTGTTGTTCTGTGGGGTTTGTTTTGACACTCGTCCTCCTTCAGCTATACTCTCCCCTGGTTTCTTCTGTTTTCATGGCATGTTGCTGCTCCCCAACCCCCTTTAGCTCTGCCTGGCTACATGCAAGGTAGACTGCTCCTGTGATCAGGCCACATTGTCCCTCAACATACTTTCACCTTGCTGCTGCCAGGTCCTTTCTCTATCTCTGCTGTCCCAATGGCTCCTAAAATTTCCTAGCACAAAATTTTGCTTGAATGCGTAGAAGCAGGAAGACCCTCCTGCTTTGGGCTGCTTACAGCTGCTCCCCTGGAGCATATCGGTGGATCCTTTCTCCTCTTGGACTGGCCTGAGTATGCAGTGATAAAGGTTTGCTTAATGCAAGAGTGGGAGGTTGCTGTAATTCAAAGTGCTTTGTTGTAGCAGCTTGGTCATAGTTGGCACGCAGTGGCTGTGTCCAAAGGACCAGCCAGCTTTTGCTTCACTATGAATTATTGCTTCCATGCTGTGGGATTTCCTCTAACTTACACATCCTGTATTGCTTTGCTTTCCTGATAGGTCCTACACATTTTGGAACTGTGGAATAGTTGATGGGAACTAGCCAGAAGGCAGTCTGCAAGAAGCAACTCCCCCCCAAATATGCTTTCTCCTATCATTCCATGACCAGCGTGGCCCTTGGGGTGGCTGACATCATCTTCAAATAGTCAGCTGTTTGATCCACTGCACACAAAAAACGGGATATCCTGCAATGCTGGTAATAGGTGGCACACAGAAGTTGTGAAACTGTGTATGCTACTGGGTAGAATTACTACTGGTTTCAGTAGAAACACTTAAATCCACCATTTCCCTTATCCCTTGAGCATCTGAACCAGGGGAAGAAAAAAAAATCAAAAGGTGATCAAATAGCTCCTTCTTAAGTGTCTTTCCTTGGAATATTCTACACAATGATGTACCTGAGGTCAAAGGCAAGAAATACATCCCCTCCCAATCTGAGCAGACTCAAACCACCTCTTGTCCTTTGAAATAAAACACCAGGCAGGTGGGTTTATCTATATTCATTGTACCACAGTCCCCTTGTGAGCTTCTTGGCTCACAGAATCATCACTGGTGACAGAACCAGTGGGAAGGACCAACAGAGATTACAAAACATCCATATGGTGGAAGATTTTGGAGAGTCTCGGGGGAAGCTCGTGCCCTCAGCGTGAGAGCTCCTTATCTGCTCCAGAGCATGTCACCGACCCCGTTTGCAAACTCACCACCCAGAAGAGATAGCACAAGCTGCTATCTAAGCGCTTTGGGGATGGAAATGTCAACTGCTGGGGTTATTGTGCTGAAGGCATGTGCTCAGCCAGGTGTCCTGTTCAAAATAGAAAAAGAGGACCCCTCTGTTGCACTCCTGCACCAGGCTAACAGCAGTGGTGGGTCCATTGGCATTAGCATGGCTAAGTCTCACAAAGTTTGTGGTACTTTTGTCTGATTTTATACTAAAAAGGGCATTTTTTTGTTCCTATAGCCAATTTTATGAACATTAACATTGTTCACATTCTCCCTCATCCTGGGAGACCTGATTCACCACAACAGAGGAAACCTTTTGCTGAATATCTGGATACCAGAGACATCTTTTTTTAAATCCTTCCTTCAGTAGCTAGAGGATAACAGTGGCACGTGTCTTCAGGAGATGTCCATTGCTAAGAGAGTAGCAAAAACTGGTGAACAATCCTTGGTGATAACCAAGCCCTTCTAATACTTGCTCATAATAAAGACCTGGGATGGTGTGGGAGGGATGTGGAGCTGGAGGCTCCTTGGCCAGCGTGCCCCAATTTGGTCTGCAATGGCATTTTGAATTTGGTCTGCAATGGCATTTTGAATTTGGTCTGCAATAGTATTTTAGCAGCACAGCCTGATGCCTGGCCTCGAGGGCTCACCTGGGGAGGTGTCTTCATTTTCTGTACCTGCGTGCTGTACCTGTTGGGGAAGGTGCGAGCTGCAGAGCCTGGTGCTCAAGCTCATGGTGTACACCACTAATGGATTCTCACTTATTGACAGTTCCAGGCTTCCCCAAACACTGAGCCCATCTTCCTCTCAAACAAAGCAATCAAAAGATTGCTTTAGAAATCTCAGTTTCTCTCTGTCTTTAATTATTTTTATTTGTGCATTGTCTTCAGGGCAAAGTTGCTTCCTCTTTCCAAACTTTTCTCTGCTACCACCAAAGTTCATGTTCTGTGTTAAATGCAAATGAACTTTTGAGTACTACATTTCCTGCTTCAAGGCCTTAAAAGAAAAAAAAAAGGCATTAAAAATCACAGAACATTCAACAAAGCAGTGCAGTTTTCATCAGAGAGGGACTCTTCTGGCAGCGTAAGGATGGGAGGCTGTGCTGAGGGGTCAGCAATGGTGGGACCCACAGCAGGAGAAGCAGAGAAGCCATCACAGCTCTGGCAGGAGCCAAGACCATGTGCAGCCCTGCCTGCTCCTCAGTACCAAAGGGAGAGGTTCTCCAGTGGAAGGACTGAGTATTTCTTTCTGCTTTTATACCCATCCCTCTCCCATTGAGAAAGAGGAAAAAAAAAAAAAGGATCAGTACCTTCTCCAGTCCTTCTCTCCATTCTGAAAAGCCCTGAGGGTCTCCAGTGTATCCCCCCCTCCTCCCTCCAGAGTTGTTTTTCCCCGGGGATGGGGATGCCCAGGATGAGTTCCTCTTCCCTCCCACCCCGGCCCCGCAGTTCTGGCAAGCACAGGGAAGGGGTGGGCTCTGCGACCACCCTCACTATCTCCGCCTCTGCCTT
>NW_010317167.1:42882-43247 GCF_000700745.2 Antrostomus carolinensis | reverse complement strand
ACCCCGGCGGACGGGCCCGCCTTCTCCGCGCCGGGAGGCGGCACCGGGCCGCGGGCCTCATGTCCGTGCCTCATGGAGCGTGGGGCTGAGGGCGCGGGCACCCCGCACACCCCGGGGCTCTGTGAGGGTGTCAGTTTGGGGCATCGCGGGACAAAAAGGATCTAAAGCTCCTGGAGAGTGTTCAGATGAGGGACCCAAAATGGCGGAAGGGTTGGGAGGGCCCCAAGATTGGTGAGGGGTTGAGAGGTTCCCAGAACTGGGGAAGGGTTGAGAGGGCCCCAGAATTGGGGAAGGGTTTAGAAGGCCCTCAAGATTGGGGAAGGGTTTAGAGGGGAAGGGTGTGAGGAGAGGCTGAGGTCCATTGG
>NW_010317167.1:27974-42648 GCF_000700745.2 Antrostomus carolinensis | reverse complement strand
CCAAGCCTGACAAGATTCCAGCAGCATTTGTCCAAGGCCCTCAGGGACATGGTGTGAATGTTGGGATTGTCCTGTGCAGGGACAGGAGTTGGACTCCACGATCCTTGAGGGTCCCTTCCAGCTCACAACGTTCTGTGATTCGATGTAGCACACCCATGCAGGGAGTCCTGGCCTCAGTCAAAACATGCTGCTCTGCTGTCCTGGCTTTGCTGGGATAAAGTTAATTTTCTTCTTAGTAGCTGGAATAGCTGTGTTGTAGTTTCAGTGTGGGATTTGTTATGAGAAGAATGTTGATAAAAGTACTAATGTTATTAGTTGCTGCTGGAGCCCAAGGTTGTCATGTCTGGCTAGTTCACAAGTGCAGAGGACTGGGAGGGAAAAGTGTAGTGAACAGGAAAACCCAAAACTGGTATTTGGCTCTGCCAATGAAATATTCCATATCGTATCACGTCATGTTCAGTATATTAACCGGGGCTGACCAGAAAACGGGGGTGATCGCTCGGGATTGCTCTTCCGGGATTACAGTTTCAGGACTGCCTCTGCTCTGGGATCACTGGCTGGGACAGGCTGGGCATCGGTCAGCAGGTGGTGAGCAATTGCACTGTGCATCACTCAGTGCTATATTCTGTTGTTGCTGTTATTATCATTATAATTTTATTTTAATTAGTAAATTGTTTTTATCTCAACCTACAAGTCTCCTTGCCCTTGTCCTTCCAGTCCCTCCCTTATGCCAAGTCTGATACACCCACAGAGCAACGAGATCTGTGGATCTACAGAGCTACTGTGAAGCAAATCTTGGTCCGATGGACAAATACCATCTGGTCAAATTTTCCAGGTGTGATGTGGCAGACGAGGCAGAGGAAGGTGATGGAGTGAGGTGGAACAAGGGGCAGAACTGTGAGTTTAAGCCCTGAAGCCCATACCATGTTCAGCATAATGGATAGCAAAGATTAAATAATGCTGGGGGATGAACAGCAAGTTAATATTTATGTTTCTGTGGTCTCTGGCATTGCTGCAGATGTTATCATCACTATTTATGGAACTGTATTGTACCTTTGACCGCTTTCCAGGCTGTTTTACCCTGAGCCAGAGGATGACATCTTCAGCAGGCTGGGAAATGGTACGAAATTGAAAACATATTAAATTGACTTCACAGACAGTATTGGATTTCAGATATCCATCTTTCACATGTGTTCCATGAATTCTGTGCCGTACTCTTTGCAACCCTTGCTTACATGAGCCCATTTAAACGGGAAGCCTCGGTGCCTTCTTTAAAATGACTTGCAAAAGCCTTGTGGAGATGGCTTTACACGGGGTAACTCCACACACCGCGTTCAAAGCGCAGTTTTTCCCCCCAGATCTTCCTCTCCTCTCTGCAGCCAGGCTGTGGGGATGGCTGCAGCCAGAGAGAGGGTGACCACGCTGCTGTCCCTGCTTCCCGCAGCCAGGCCAGCCTGGGTCCTCTTGTGAGTTGTCTCCTGCCTGTGTGGGAGCCAGGATTGTCACCCAAGACACAGTTTGGAGCTGTGGCTGGACAGGGATTAATCCCTGTCCTGGAGAGGGAGCCACACTCCAGGCTCTGCTGCTCCCAGGCTGGAGGAGAGGGACAGGCTCCCCTTTACCAGAGGAGCAGCTAAAAGTGAGGAGAGCTTTTGGGCGCGGTGGTAAGCACTGACAGCCTCAGAGCAGTCTTACCGTTTCCTACTGTAAGAAAAGTCCTCACTTTTGAAATCCGGACAGGAAAATGGAGGCCTGAATGTATTGTATCCTCTGGTTTTTGTATCCAACTGATGATGGAGCTTTCTCCATCATTATAAAACATCTTTATGGAGTTGCCTTTCTTCTTTAGGAACAATGAAAGATGTTTTCTTCCCATCTGTTAGGCTTGGCAGATACTTGACTTCTAAGTGAAAACATTAGCCCCTCTTATCCGCTCTTTTCTCTGACCTAAATGATTTATGCAGCTGCTGTGACTTTGGAAGGCTTAAGGTGTAAAAAGCAGCTGCTTCAGTTTCTTCCAGGAAGTACCAAGTTTTGGGCATGGCTTAGTGACTTTAGTCTTGATGTAATGGTTGTCTTTCAGGGGCAAAATACGTGTGTGGCGTGGGCACTGAAACTACCCAAACCTTATCCTACTTCTCTCGCAGAAATCGGTGTTTGCCAAAGGTCGGGTCTGCCTAGGGCCGCCCCAGGACATCAGAGCAGTGCCCAGCTGCTGCTTTGATTCCTCCTCACCCTTGGTGAGAGAGTTTCTCAGTAGGTTTTTCAAGAAGGAGAGTTTTAGAGCAGCACTCCTGCTCTGCTCTCTTCTTCCTCATCCTGCTGTGTCAGCTACTGTGCGCCCATCCTTCCTGGGAGGAAGGCAGGAGACAGCTCAGCCCTCTGCAAACCCTCCCTGGTGCTGCCAACACTGGCAAGAACAACTGGTGATATTTGAGGGGGTTTTTTGGAAGCTCAGCAGTGAACCACCAGAGAATTAAGCTTAGGCACTTCTTTCTCCTTTTTCTCATTTCGCAGGGGCTGGCAGACTGTCACCCAGCTTCAGCACAGTCCTTACCAACGCCTCTTTTTGTGCTGTTTCCCTGTGTAGTTGGGAGTTTAGTGGGAAAAGGTGGGTGGCAATTTAATCTCGTTCCCCAGCTCCCTCTTTGCCCAGTGTATTCCCCACCACCCCAGGAACTGGGTGTTGAACAGCGCTTGAGCGACCAAGCGCAGGTTGGATGTGTCCCTGTCTGGTTTATGTGCACAGCAGAATTTCCTTGGGCAGTGATCAGTTTTGTTATCTATTAGAGTGCGTAGGAAAGACTAAATCTCAGTGGGATGCTTTTGGAGCTGCTGGGAGAGGGGTTTGGGTGGTGTGTACAGCCTTGGCCTTGGGCAGTGCAAAAGAGCTGCCTTTGGAGAAACAAACCCAGATCGTTTCTGCTACTGTTCTGCAGGGTTTCCCCCCTCCTCTCCTCGGGGTTGGACACAGCTGGTGGGAGGGATTTCTGACTGTCAGCAAGAAAAGAAACAAGAGAGCATGTGAGGGAAAGGAGCTCGACCTGGGGAAGGCAGGAGGAAAGTTTTGTGACTCCTCTGAAAGGCAGGGAAGCTGCTCTCAGCGTGTGTCTGTGTGCAGGAGTTACGGGATCCCGTCTCCGGAGGACGGTGGGGAGCTGTAGCAGGAGGATGGCTTGAGCTGCGCCGATGGGGTGAGCCAGCGCTCTGCCTGTTCTGGAAAAGCCCTGGGGGAGGTGAGGAGAACACCCCTCCTTTTTCCTTTCCCTTGCCGAGTGCTGATTTTTATATCGCCTTGCGAAGTGGATTGTGACTCCAGATCAGCTAAATCCACATGGGGCTTCACTGCTGGACAGAACCCAGGTCTTGTGAGCCACCAGGGCTTTGGGCTTTGTCGAGAAGCAAATGCCAGAGGGAAAAATCACTCCAATACATTTCACTATGAGTGAATGAACATAAGAAGCCCGGTTTGGTTTTGGGAAAAATCCAGCAACAATCTGCACTATAATCATTTCCCAGGGACTGAAGAACTCGCTGAACTGAACCCATATGGGAGGAAGCATCCAGGAGTGATAAATCTGCTCTCCCCGTGCAAGAATTCCTGTGTGCTCCAATAGCATTGTCCTTTGCAAGAGAGAGAGACACAGGCAAGTTGGGAACAGGAGGTAGCCAGGAATGTCCTCCTTTGAGGAACAGGAACTCGCGAGTCGTTCTTGAGAGGCTGTGAGATTTTCTAGGCACCCGCTGGAAGCACCTCAGGGGAGAGAGGAGCTGTTGCGATGGAGTTTCGTGCGGTGGCACTGTCATTCATCCTCACACTGCCAATATCTTCTCTTGCTTCTGGGAATAAACTTCAGCCTCATATGTAAGTAGCAAGAAAAGAGTCCCAGAATGGTTTTGTAGGGCAGGGAATTGTAAAGGAGAAGCTCAATACAGTATTTTAAAATCAAGGGTGAAGGGAGAGCTGCTCTGTGTTCTTTATCTAGTACCAGATGTACAAAAAGGTGAACAGAAGTTTGAAAACCTGGCTAGTCTTTGCCTGTAGGAGGTAACTCACTGTTTTTAGCTGAAATGTGGCTATTGTGTGAACACAAGGGGTGATTGTTGTGTAAATTGTTTGACCTTTCTTCACAGACCTGCTATTTTTATTGCACTTCATGTATCTCTCTCTTACTGTGTCTTTCCCCCTTTTGCTCTTACTTAAGCAGCATGTAGTCCGTTCTTTGAAATTAGATTTTACAGTTCCAGTTTGGTGTTAATCATTTGGCTGCTTTGGAAAACTTCCTTGCAGATTTGGTCTCCTGCCAGAAGATGATGTCTCGATGCAGGGGGATTGTTCTCATTCTTGCTGTAAATGAACCCAGTGTCGCATGGTGTGCTCACTCCAAGCTGCTCTCCCTGATGATTTTAACCTTTTGATTGAAATAGGGTCCCTTTCAGCAGATAAAGGTTTTGCAAGAGATGCCTTTTCTCCCTGTGTCAGAGATTTTGTGCTCCTGCCTTGACAAGTACTTTCAGGACTTCTTGGATGAGACACTAGAGATGAGATGTGTGCCAAAGTGTCAGAGAAAAGACAATGCCAGCGCCTGGGAAGTGCCGCCGCTTCCCATGGGGTGTTGCTGGCGATGCCCGTTACACTCACAACCACTGTTTGGGGCACACAAGAACCTTTCTTTGCTGTCATAAATCACACCAGAGCGCTGCTGCTGCCAGCCCTGTTCCTCTGGTTGCTTCCAGTGCTTTTTTTGGACACAGAGTCAGGTCGGAGGTGAGGGGCTTCAGGCCAACAGCAGAGGAGGTCCAGGGGGTGGGGAAATACCGCGCTTTGCATCAGCTTGTGGCTCTCGGTGCATGGAGACACTCAGGAAATAACCAGCTTCTCTGGCAGGCAGTGTTAGCACTGGGGACTGTTGTGTTGGTGAAGTGATGTGTGTGGAGCTTTGCAAGCCAAACAGCTCGGCAGTGGCCACATGTGGGGATGAGGTGAGGAGATGGTGGAGCAGAGCTGGAGGGGAAGGAAACCCGCTGTTAATCCCAGAGGCATTGCCAGGCTTGCTGTGACAGCAGGGTAACTCAGCGTCCCGGAGCACTCAGATGCCAGCTGCAATCTCTGTGCTTCACCACATCCACATTATTTAGTTCAATGGCTTTTATAGAAAGTATTTTTGTGAAATCTCTCAGTCCCTTTTGAAGAACTGGAAGCACCAGAAGCAGTTTCGTACAATGAATGGCTTATAACTTATTCAGTCAGAGACAAATATTTCCCTCCTCATTCTTAGTTAAAACTACTGACTCCTGAAAGACAGTTGGGATTGGAAAAGAAACAAAGTGCAATCAGCATTTTCCTTATTTTCTTCCTCACTGAATTATATATGTTCACTTTATGTACTGGATTAGTCTTGCAACACTTAGCTCTGAATGAGTGAGAAAGCATCTAAGACAGCAGACTGGATTCCGATTTAGAGCAGTACTAATAAAATTATGTATCATTTCTAGTGGTAAAATACTTTCTTCCCCCAAACGCTGTCAGAAGATGCAGGTGCCGTTGGTGTTTGCAGTGATGATAGTCAGGAAAATAACCCCCTGGGGGCAAAGCAAGCGTGTATTCTTTGTTAGCTGAATGGACAAACACGGCAGTTGTTGTGCTAACATATCATGTAGGCTGCTGCTTCTTTTCTGATCCTGCCTCTCTGTTTTAAGGCTAAATATTTGCTTTAATATGTCAGTGGAAAAGTAACGGCTGCAGTTTTAAAGTGGGCTATAGAGCGTCCCAGGACCTCGAGGCATGAAATGGCAGCAGCTCCCCAGTCTCACTGAGGTTTGCTATGTTGCAATGTTATAAAATCAAATCCCTTTGGGTTTCTGTTGCTGTATCTGAGCCTCATCCCAGGCTGTGGGTCTGGAGGTGTGAGGAGGTGCTTCAGGATGGAGCAGGCTTCCCGTGTCTGCCACCAGCTCACAGCGCGGGGTTAGTCAGCATGTCCTCTCTTTGTGTGGCAATTTCCATCCGTAAATACGGGTTTGTGATGTTCACCTTGCAGTTCTCCAACGTTTAACTGAGTCCCCAAGGCCTAACGACCTGCTTCTGAGAAGCAGAGATGATGTTATTGCACTGCATGTTCTTTTGGTGCCGGTGCCAGGCTGTGAACACGTTATCTGTTCACAAAAGCATTAAATCCAGGAGTTTTGGGGGCAGGTGGATGGACTGCACTTGACAACTGCTTATGGCTGTCCCGCCTGGCAGATTGTTTTTCCCTGCACTGATTTAATTAAATGAAGAGGCAAACACTGTGCATTGCATGAGATCTTCCTGCTCCTGCAGTAAGGACATGGGGTTGCCTGTAGCTGGCACCTGTTTGAGCAGTGGATGCACCTCTCTCTTCCCTCAGCAGACCCCTGTCCACCTCTCTTTCTCTCTGCCAGGCCAAACGTCTGCACGGAGCAGGAGCTGGCGATCGTGGGGCAGCGGCAGCCGTGCGCCCAGGCCTTCACTCGCACCGTCAAAGTGTGGAAGCAGGACTGCGGGGGACGGCGGTGGTGCACGGGCTACGAGCGGAGGTACGTGCTCTTCCTTCCAGCTTGGTTTGCTCCTTGAGTGATGAAAATGGATTCTTTCTGTGGTCTGGCACTGAGAACAGCCTCGATAACTGCTTGGTACCCTCCGAGGAGTCGTAGTGAGCAGACAACGTGGCTGTGGCTCTCCTTGATCCCCGGCAGCTCTCCAGGGAGGGAGGAGAAAGTCCCCAGCGCTGGGTGCTGGGTACCTTGGCCTTCAGCAGGTCTGGTGTCAGGGTAACAAAGCAGTTCCTTTTGGGGTTGATGTAACCAGAGAGCTATGTGCAGAGAGAGATGTGGCTCTGAACCCACAAATTAGCTGTAAATAGTAGAACTGTTTTATTAGATATTTTTCTTGGCTAAAACCAGGAGACTATGGGAGATTTTGTAAAGCCTTTGTGGGGTTTCTGACCCTTCCTGGCATCTTTGCGACACTAAAAGTCTTTAAGCTGTTAAGAAATTCCCAAAGAGAAGATATATCACTTTTTTTTCTAAAGAAGCTTTTTTGTTGTGGTTAGCTGTTTCCAGTCCTCTGACAATGTATTACATCTGTTTCCTGTGATCATGCCATGTTAATGAAGTTACTTAATCACATCTCGTGCATTATTTCTGTATCTTTAGATGTCTCGGCTTCAAAGCAGGGACATTCAGTGGTTCTGTAGCTTTACAGGGCTGGAGGCAGTAGCTGAGTCCCAGGGAGGTTTATTGTGCGTGGTCTAAAAATAAATAAACAAACAAACGTGGGCATTGTGCCAGGGGTGTTCTGTGAGGACGGGTGGCTGCTGGGGAGGTGGTCAGCAGGCTTTGCTGCCGGGTCCTGGGCTTCCCTTGGCGCCGTGAGCAGGACTGTGCTCGAGCACGTGGCAGCAGAGTGTAGAGCTCAGCGGAGTTAGGCTCGCTCGTGCAAGAGAGGAGTTAGAGTGACCTTGGAGTGGAAAATTGGTGTGGTCACTCAGCTAATTGTGGTGTCCCTTGAGTTGCCAGCTGGCCTTTACTGGGAGCTGGGAGACAAGCAAGGAGAGGTCACAGAGGGAGGGCTATGGACATGGGCAACAGGGCAAATAATGAGCTTCTCTTACCTACCCAGCAGCCAAACCACCATGTGCCAAATCTTCTCCTGCACTCCACCTGCTTTTCTGGCCTCAGTAGGCGGTTACAAACCTCTACAAAATAATAACGGTAGTAAAAGTTTCAAAGAAGCATCTTGGACTAGAGACAGCTTTTATGTCTTGACTTTAGGAATTCTTCCAACCTGTAATTGCCAGTAATTATCTTGGTGATGATATCTGTGTAGTGGTAATAAAGGGGCGAACAGAGTCCGTCTTTTGACCATGTTTTAAGAGAGGACTTTGAAATGATAGGTGCCCTGTCAGCTTCCTCTTCAAAGGGTGGGAACTCTTCAGAACCAGCTGTTCCTTTAGTCCTTTAATGTACATTTTTGCTGTTGTAAATCAAGGATCTGGAATGAAAAAACTTTCTGTCATGCTTTGTTATAAATATCAGAACAGCCTAGTGCTAAAACTCTGTTCCTGAGGAAAATGCAGAGGTGAAGCCTCGAGGTGCTGTGAGGGATTTCACCCGGGGAATTTTAAAACAAGTTCAGTAAAAGGACTATCAGCACAGCTTTCCTTAGGCAGGATTTTTGTCCCGTGTCCCCTCACTCTAAGCTTCTTTGGGGAGTTCCCATCGCAGCGAGCTTATCCCAGTAGCTGGAAGGAAGATCTCCTGCCAAGCTCCCTTGTGCAGAGCAGTTGAGGGCAGTGGAGCGCAGCTTCGGCATTGCCAGGGCTGCGACGCAACCTCTGCCTCACCCTCTGGAGCTGCTCCAGTTGGACCTGGCTCCGGCAGCGCGGGGCTCAGGAAGCGTATTAACAGCTTCAGGATCTGACACACGCAGGGCTGGCCTGAAACTGCCCTCAGTGCCTTGGAGCTCAGGGACACGACTAGGAAAATCCAGCATCTCCTCTTCCTTTTCCCGGTGCAGTGCTCGGTGCCCACTGCCTGGCGAGGAGCTGAAGCACAAGTCACGGATGTGCAGGGTTCATAATCAGGAGCTAATTTCCTAAAACTCCCAGGCACGCTTGGGGCACTGCAGATACTGCTACAGCCCCATCCTTCTGCCTAAACTGCAAGTGCAGCTTCTAGCACAGATGGGGACTTTCGGGTGGGCAGTTGTCTGCCCAGTTTGTGCATTCCAAAACCAGTAGCGTTTGTTTTTGTAACCCTTATATCTGAGTTGTAACATTTCCTAAAAGTCAGAGCAAACCTTGCTCCACACCCCCAGGACTTGGGTGCTGCCCACTCAGAGAGGCAGCATCTGCTCCTGGGCAGATGAGCTGAGCGTCCTCTGGGCTGTGCTTCCCGTCAGTCCCAGTGAGGGGATGTTTTTGCTACCGGTTGTGTAACTTTCCCGAATGAGGTAACAGCAGAAGGTAGCTGTGCTTAGCCCTCTGCAACAACACTTGGAGGAATAACGGCGCTGTCCCAGAGGGGCTGGAAGTGGAGTTTCCAGCAGCAGGACACAGCAGGATTTTTAAGCCTGGGTTCCATTAGTTCTGGCTCATTCAACATTTTCTGTGCCAGGGACTCCTTAAAACACAAAAGGAAACAGAAACAGTGAAGATAAACTATCTCCTGTGTGGTTCTTTCCAGTCTGCAGCATCCAGATATCCGCAGGCTGTCAAAATATTTGCAGCTCCTTGAGAAGCCACTTGGGCTGATTTAAGGATCTGAAGTGTCTGATAGAGCCCACTGTGACTCGTGGAGATGAGGTTCTTCGAGGTGCTGTTGGATTAGTCCTGAGCTCCCCTTCATCACTATTTCTTGGAATACCTTTTCCTCCTCATTTCTGAGCGTACGCGGGGCGGCTGGAGGCGGCTGCTCGCTGCCCTGCAGGATTTCTCATCTTGGATGGAAAGGACAAGTTTTCCAGAACAGCCCATGCAGCGAATGCTTCTTGGGAGACAGCTCTGGGTACCAAGAGGATCCAGATGGATCTGTGCCTCATTGCTAGCTGCTCTGGTGCCTGAGTGACTGTAAATTGCTTTCTCAGCTGCTTCTGGAACAGCAGTATTTCCTTCACAATTTGTTAACAGCTCGTACCAAGAAAAAAAATTGGTATCTGCTTTTATTTTTCTCAGCTGTGCTTCCATATGCTGGTTGGCACAGGAGAGCAGCCAAAGGTTTCCTTCACAGGAGTTAATGGTTCCCCGTTATTTGGGCTTTTTTTGTAGAAACATCCAGACAAAATCAAACAACTAGACTGAGTTAGGGTAAATATTTTCAGTGGCCGTGTACAACACATCTGCTGTGCCAAATATTTGTTGTTGTTTGTCCGATTTGCTTTGGTGGAGTAGTTTCATGTTCTGCCAAAGGAGCTTTTTAAAAATCGGCTTCAGAAGTTTTATCTGTGTTCTGATTTTCACATCGACGCAACGTCAGGTCTCCAGGAAAGAAGTGTCGCTTTTATTTATTGACGCTTCAGATCAATCCCTGCTTCACTGCCCCAACTCCCAGCCTGGAAGTCACTACCAGGAGTTGTTAAAGGGACCTTCTACCTGAGCGCAGCATCCCCTGCCAAGCCTGTGCTGGCTCTGAGGCTGTTGTTCTTAAAAGTTAAATTTCCTTTGTTAACAAGCTGGGAAATAGTTTAGTAAAGGAGAAAGAGCCAGGGGTGTTATGAGGACTTGGGCACTGCAGTCTCTCGTGTTCCCGATTAAAGTAAATTACAAAGTATTTTCTTAGCATCAGTGATCACTGCCAGACCAGGCGGAAGAAAATGTCAGCACATTTGAAAACCAAATTCCTCATTTTAGTTAGAATTACAACTTCTGTTCTTTGCAGTCTCCTCGTTCTGCAGGAATTAACGTCCTCTGAGTGGTATCGTTTTGTGTTTCAGAACCGCCTATTACACGGGCTACAGGCAGGTGTACAAGGTGACGTACCAGCCCACGTACAGGTGTTGCCCGGGATGGTCCCAGCTCGGAGGGGACGCCGGCTGTCTCCACCGTGAGTATCACGCTGTCCAGGATGAGATTCTTCATTTGCTGCTCTCAGGGTTGGTTTTTTGGCTGGGGGTGCTCATTTCAAGTCCTGTGCCTGCAGTAAATGCTATACAAATGGCTTTTAAAAGAACTGGGGGGGTTTTGTTGTTTGTTTCTGGTTTTTTGTTTTTCTTTACTTTAGCTGTGTGTCACAAAGATTTTTCTCTGGCTTCCCAGGAATTGCTGTGTGTTGCTTTCTGTTTTTGGAGAATTTCCTCATTGCAGCATGAGAGGGTTTTCAGGTCACATTCGCGTATCCAGTTGCCAAATGCTACTAAACATTTCAAATCGAGCCCAAACTTGGTGTTTCAAACGATGCCATTGGCAGAAGTTCTGGAAAGTTGTAATCCAAGCCCTGAGTGGACTTTTCATTATAAAAACCAGTAATTGCTGTCTGTGTTATTAACATGCCGGTGATGGCTAATTTGCCAGCTAGTTGCTCTTGCTCAGCAATCATGAGAGCTGCTTCCTGGGAAGAGGCGGCCTTTGACAGATTGCACCCAGGCTGAGAAATTGGGCTTCAGTGGTGTGCTCCAGAAGGCAGCAAATTCTGGCTGGCGGCGTGCAGTCGTGTGCTGGAGTGTGCTCCCTGGCTGTTCCTCACCCTGAACTTCCACTGAGAGCAGGACACATCCCTCAGCTTACTCGAAAAGGGATGTGACTCCTCCACTGCTTTGGAAAGATGTGTCTGGTACTAGATCTGTTATGTTGAAGACTTGCTGAGCTTGAGGTTAGAGATGCTGCGGGGGTTAGAGATGCTGCGGGGTTAGAGGAGATCTCTGCAGTCCTCCTCTTAGCCAAAGGGTGAGCATTCGAGTTCAGGATCAGTGGGATCTAAGCAAAGGATGTTGCAGCATCAAGCTCAGAGGAGAAAGCAAACTGCCAGCAGGGTGAAGCGATGGTTCAAACTCGTGAGGTTTGAAGCAGAGACCCAGAACTCGAGACTTTTGGTTTCTGCGGCTGGTTTTCCTCCTCTTTTGTGTTTGCTCTAGTGTGATTCTCTGCAAAACAGGCCTGGAAGTATCTCCTTCCCAGCTGTGCGGAGAAGCTGCCATATGTATTCAGATTTGCCCGTGAATCAGACTAGGGATGTGCAAATATTGGTGTATAAGATGATTTTATGCTATTATTGCAGAAGACAGAGGCAGCATTATCCTCATGGGCCCCATATTCCCGCCTCCCCCTCCAAGCTGCACTGCTTGACCTCGGAGGCAGATGCTGCTCAGCTCCCAGCTCCTTCCCTTAAACACTGCAGCCACAGCCAGCTGGGGAAATATTTAACTTGAAACTTTGCTTTTGAGAAGTTGAGAGTAAAATACAAATCTTCTCTTGAATCAAACAAAGGTTTATCTGAGCAAGTGCATAGAAATAAATGTCACCATCAGGGCAGAATCACGCACGCTCTCTGTGATATATTATTAATTCTCTGCCTAGTTGTGTAATGGAGCTCTGATCTTTTTGGAATGAGACTTTGGAGGTGCACTCCTACCCTCGCCATGGAAAAGCAGCTTTGGTTTTAAGTAATAGGCAAACCAACAAAGCATTTGGGATCTGACCTGCCTTGCCATCAAGGCAGTGAAAGCTCACCGTGTCCAACTCCATTGTAAAGGCGATTTGGATTGTAATTGACCTACAATATAGGAAAATGTCTCCCACAGCTAGTCAGCTTTTGTTCTGTAAAGAGGCTGCTGTACCTTCCGTGTGCTTTGATGTTTGAAGCAAAGGTTTTTAAAAAAAGGTATGTCTAGCAACCAATCTTTATTCTTCCTATTCAAAAGCCTGCAACACAGGAGAGCAACCCCACTGTGCCAGAGGAAACTCCATGGGTGCCTAATAACCCACTGTCAGCGAGCAGATAATAACCTCAGATGAACTCAGAAGAGTGTGTCCTGTAATGATTTTCCCTGCTGAGGAAGTGAGTAATTCCATTCAGGAAGGAAGCAGAGGAAAGGAAATAAAGCTGCTCAGGGCACACTCTTAACTCATCCTCATCACTGGGACCAGTGCTCGGAGCCTGGGCAGTGGTCTGCACTGGGCTGCTCGCTGCAGTCGGTCTGGAAGAAGAAAAGAGAGGGAGGTCCAGCTCTTCTGGAGACACGATGCTTTGACTCTCTCTCTTAATTTCAAACTCGCTGCTGGTGTGCCGGGCGAGCCGTTGGTGTTTATTTTCTTGTCACACATATGTCAGTAGTTCCTGTTGCTCTCTTTCCCGTGGGTCGTGTTTACATGTTTTCTGTTTATTATTCCCAAGAGTTGGAAAGCCAGTAGATGTTTTGCAGCTGGAATATAAGCTAAAGAACAGGTTACAAAGTCCTTGCTTTTCCCTTGTTTCCGTCCATTATCCTTTGTAATTCAAAGTGAGAATGAGGGTGACATGATCAGTTAGATGGTATTTTAGCAGGAAGGACACAACGGTGCGGATTGAGGCCAGCAATGTGCCCTGTGCCACAGCACAGCGCTGGTTCGCTGCAGATCCTCACTTATAGGTGAGAAAATGGCCCGTACGGAGCTGCCAGGACAGTACTTGGTGATTCAGAGTCCCTGGGCTCGGCTGGGAGCAAGTAGGTTGGAAAGAGATGGAAAATTTCACACAAACACCCTGTAAAACAGCCCTGAAGTGAAGTGGTCTGAAGACTAATGGCTCCACAGATCTCCTGAGTCTCAGGGAATATTGGATTTCTTTGTTCCTCTCCTACTGTGCCATTTGAAATCGTGACAGCTGTGCTCGCTCACAGCAGCCCCTGGAGCTGTCAGATCTCACCTTGTAAAGGCTGGGTGCCTGGTTCCCTCGCAGCGTCCCTGCTTTTTGTCCCATCTCTTCTGCTGGTAGTGAGGGCATATTGCGTCTCCATTGCCCTCTGTCTTGGAGCATTCAGCCACTCAGTCCCGTTTGGGAAGGAAAAAGGTCAGAAGTCAAGACACCCTTTGCATTTTTAGCATGGCATCAGGTTCTTTCCCTGCCTGATTACTCGTAGATTGACTTTCAGACTAAGCTTCTCAGTTTCAAGTGGCCTCTCAGATGCTACTTAAATTCCACATGGGTTCAATAACACAGTTAAAGTCCTTCCTGATTAGCACAAGGGGCCTGCATGTCTGGTAATCCCCATGATCTCTACTTTCAGCTCGAGATGTTGAAAAGCTGAGTCCAACCAAGTCTGTAACTCTTGCTTTGCATGGAGGAGCTGGAGCTCAGCCACAGACAGCATGTCTCTGTTCTTGGCCAGCCCCTGCCACCTTCAGAAATGACACAATGAGGCAGAAAGGCACCGAGGAGAGCAATGAGAATGGAAGAGGCTAAAGAGGAGACCATTGCTAGAAGATTTAGTACTGGTGACCTTGTCATGGTTGTGATGTTGCCTGTGAACTATGCAGGAGGTGCCAGTGACAGCTCTGCCCTGACTGCACGCTCCTCAGAAAACAGGGGCTCTTTTCTCAGCCTGGAACAGCAGCGAGGACAAGTAACCTGGGTCCTGACTGGGGAGAGAGCCCAGCTCTGCTGCGGAGTGATATGGAAACACCCGAGTCGATCTGGAGCACAAGTGTGATGAGTTCCTGGCTGAGGGAATTGGGGTTGTTGAGCCTGAAGAAAAGGAGGCTGAGGGGAGACCTTCTGGCTCTGTCCAAGTCCCTGAAAGGAGGGTGGAGAGAGGTGGGGGTGGGTCTGTTCAACCAAGGACCAAGGGACAGAACAAGAGGAAATGGGCTCCAGTTGTGCCCAGGGCAGTTGAGATGGGATGTGAGGAAGAATTTCTTTGCTGAAAGGGTTCTGGGGCATTGGAATGGGTTGTCCAGGGCAGTGGTGGAGTCCCCATCCCTGGAGGGATTGAAGAGTCGTGTAGACATAGTGCTGAGGGACATGGGTTAGTCATAGGGGACTTGTCAGTGTTGGGTTCATGGTTGGACTCGATGAGCTTAAAGGGCTTTTCCAATCAGGCAGTTCTGGGATTCTGTATAAACCCCCCTGAGCATCCCCAAGGGCTGAGTAGAAAGCAGTTGAATTTTAATCGCCTCATTAAAAAAGAAACTTTTATGAGTCACAAAGGGCCGATTAAAAGGCTCCAGAGCGAGTTACCCCG
>NW_010317167.1:5032-27887 GCF_000700745.2 Antrostomus carolinensis | reverse complement strand
CCAGCCGCGCTCGGCTGCCACGTGCTCCGCAGGCTCGGCCGAGCCCGGCTCCCTGCAGAGCCCCGGCAGCCCGGCGAGCGGGCACGGGCACACAGGAGCCGGCTGAGCCGGTGTCGGGGCAGCAGCTCCATTATTTGTGGTACAGGTTGGAAGGCTCGGCAGGAAATGTGTTCAGTTAACAATTTAATTTCCCTATTAGCCTGACTTTCCTTTGTACATCACCTCTTGGCTCCTGGAGGCTCATTGTTTTGTCAGCTGAAAGGCTTTGAATGAACTTCTGAACCTTTTGCCTGGGATCAAGCCTGGTGCTGGTTAGACGTCTGCTCCCCTGGGAGACCATCTCTGTCCATGCAGAGGATGGCCACGTGGTACTTTGGTTGTAGGAGAAGTGCTTTTCTCCATCACTCTGCCTTTTTAATCAGTCTCTTGTCTCTGACTTCTCAAGAATTCCACCTTGCTAAACCCTTGCAAAAGCTGTTGTCTGGCTTTTCAAACAGAAGACGACGTTGCTTTCTGTAATTGATCCTTTCTTTCCCATTTCCCAGGACAGTGTCGTTACTCTTTTCCCAAATTTCATTGCACTAAATTATCTGAACTAGGAGCTTGTTTGCAGAAGGCTTGGGGAGTGCAGGGGAGGGAGACCCACAGGCCCCTGAGCCCCACCAGGCTGGGAAGCAGGTTGGTGTGATTTCCACTCCGTGTGTGCCAGCCTGGAGCACAGAGCAGGGAATTGTCCGGGTCGTTCAGGAAATCTGGGGCACAGCCAAGAACAACATCCGCATCTTCTAATCCCTGACTTGTGTCGCTGCAGTTGCTTCTGATATTTCCCATTGTGCTTGTGGCCTTACTGACCTGAGGGCGGAGCACCGCTGGCAAACAGGGAACCATGCAACCAGGCTGAGCTTTACTGGGACCCTGCCTAAAGTCCAGTTTGCAGGTGATGAAGGTGAAGGATTCAGGGGAAACCAACCAACCTTACTGTGCCATGTGGCCACACAGTCAATTCTATCTGATGGTCTTGAGGCCTGAAGGAAAGGGAGGAAGCGGACCACAGCCCTTCTCGCAAGAGTGGAGCAAAAACTGAAGGCTGCAGCCCTAGAAACTCTTGGTGCACATCTGGAGATGGGAAGTTGCAGTGAAACGCTCCCTGCCAGGAGCTGCCTCTGCCTTGCACATGGGAGGACACACGCGGGGAAGCGTTTGTGATCACAGGCATCGCACGGCGCGGCTCAGCTGAGCGGGATGCTGGTGAAAGAGTTTCCCAAGTTCCAGTGTTCTGCACCAGCAGACCAGCACGGGATTGATATGGGATCACCATGGTCCCGAGGATACGTGGCTATGAAAAGTGACTAACATGTTAGATGAGAAGATAACTGGCTTTATGAAGCAACATTTCATCACTGTTTCATTAGTTTGGGTAGATGAGTATTTGGACTTCAATGCTACCTTTGTATTACTAGATAATCTTTTTTTCAGAGGGGGGATTTGAAAAAAGAGCCAACACTGAAGCTTAAGTATTTTGGCTCCAGTGCATCTAAGGTGCAAAGTTTGGGGAGTTTGGATATCAGTGAGAAGGAGACCTGGAACGAGCTGAAGTTATCGCTCAGGCTGGTGAGCTGGCGCTGGGTCAGCTGCCAGGGAGCTCCTGCGTCTGACAGCCGTGCCTACAACCAGGGTGCTCCAACAGTGGTGCTGTAAAAGAAGCGATAGAACAAACATCCTTCAAGTAGGTACGTGGCTTTGTCTGCTAAGAGTGTGTGTTTTGAGAGCAAACGTGAATTTGTAGAGTGTCATGTTCACCTAAACCTTCACAAAACCTTCACAAAACCTTCACAAAACCTTCACAAAACCTTCACAAAACCTTCACAAAACCTTCACAAAACCTTCACAAAACCTTCACAAAACCTTCACAAAACCTTCTTAATCCCAGCAGATGGGGCGGTTGTGTGAGACAGCGGCAAGATTCAGCACAGAGGAGAAGTTAGAAGTCAATTGTGTTTCTGTAGAAGAGCTGATATTTGATATATGGAGGATTCAGTGGTAGGAGGAGAATAGTGGGAAACTTAGTGATGTGGTTATTAGATTTTCGTGTAGAATGGGTTGTACCTGATTGTTGTGTTATGAGAAGGGCTGTGTAAATACCTGACAATACAGTGCCCAGGGCTTGGCCACCACCAGGGTCTGACCCAGTGATGTGACTCTGAAAGCACCTATTTGTCTCTCTCCAAACTCTCCTCAGGAGACGGAGTATTTCAAGCAGCTTCACGTGAGCTGTCAGTGAGCTTTGTGCAGCTGATGAAACCCTGAAGCATGTAGGAGTTTTGAGGACATGAATCTGCCCTCACTAACTCTGTCACCTTCATTCCTTAGCGGGTAGGAGGGTGGAGGTGAGGGTGGGGAGCAAAAAGGGACCCCAGGTCATCTTCTTCGATTGTAGGGCATGCTCATACCACAAAACATGACTCATTTCTGCAACTGCTGGCAGACCTGTAATTAAGAGGGAAGGGTTTTTTCAGGCATGACAAGCTGACACCCGCAAACTTTGAGTTTCTTTTGTGCAGGTGGTACCTGCGCTGTCCCGCCTCTAATTTTGTGTGCGTGTCTCAAAGTTCCAAATTATCTTTGAAAAGGGATCGATAACATTGCAAAGTATCTTCTTGTGTGCACAAAATGTCCTGCCAGTGTGCCCCAAAAATGCAAACGCTTCCTTGCACTGGTTCCATCTGTGATTCCTTTTTCTCCTGAATGCACAATCGGTGTTTTGGAGTAAGCACGGAATATTTTGTGCCAAGTATTTGGAGGCATTTCTGAAGCCTGCATGGGGTGCCTTTCCTCCCCAGTTATAATGACACCAAAGGAAATGTGTAATCACAGACCTGCTTTTTTTGTTCCTAATTAGTTACAGCTTTAGCTGGAATGAGAAGAGAAACTGGGGGCTCCTGACTTGCAAATAGGAGGGAGAAGTTGCAGGCAGTGTGTGTGGAAACCTCAGTCCAGGGAGTGCTGTTATAATTGTTTCCAGGTGGTCCTGTATCGTACGTGGGTTTGTAATTTAATCACAGGCTTTGTACGTGCAGTTGGTAACTGCAGAGGTGCCATTTCACCCCTGGCTTCGACTTTTAAACAGATTGTTTAAAAGAAAGTGTGACTGCGGAAGTTTGGAGGAGAGGCCAGTTCTGGTGTTATTCTGGAAGGTGCTTTTCTGGACTGTGAAGAACTGCTGGGGCAGGTCTGAGAGTGGGTCTGGAGAAGGGTCACTAACTGCTTGTCACCAACTGACACTAACCAGTGACTCCGCTACCCCCATGTGTGCTTGGGGATGGGAATAACCCCAACTGGCCTAGCAGGAGAAACACATTGCGCTCAGTTTTTTCCCTTGTTGTTTCCACTAAAGCCAAAGACAAGTTTTGCTTCAGCAGAGGAGGCTCAGCAGCTTCCAGAGGATGCAGCGTGTGTCTGCAGGTTGCTGGGTCACTGGTGGCTCCAGTCGATGCCCACGCTGGGCAGCAGCCTGTCACAGCCAGCACACGACCTGCAGTAAATCGCACTTGGCTCCGTCAGCGCCTGTCTGCTCTCCTGCCTTCTGGGCTCTTTCTAGTCAATCTGCATTTCTGAGCCAACAGGTTTTGGATTGCCACGGCTGTCTTTTGTAATTTTAGCTACTTGAAGTAATTACATTCTCTGGAGCCATGGACTGGATCGATAGGACATGAGGGCCCCTAACACAGGTGACAGTGACACAGTTGGCACTTACAAGTGCATTCCTTCCCTGGTAATTCATCAGTCCCCATTGCTGCTCGTGGCCCGGGGCTGCCCACAGCCCAGCCTGGGCTGAGCAGGGTCTCGGGGTAGGGGACTGGGACCTGCTGGACCAGCGACCACGGTGACATCTCTTGCACCATGAGGCAGGTGAAGCTCTTCTTGCTCCCTGTTATCTGCTTTGCCATGGCTTTCACAGAATGTAATCCTACCCAATCCCACTGATCTTGGGTTTTCTAGTGGTTTGTTCAATGGAAGTGAAAAGAGAAAGAAAAAGAGGAGGTGCAGGAAAAATAAAGAGAAATTGGCCAGCAACACAGCTCTGTCCAGATCAGTGAATAGAGAAACATTCCTTGCCTGAATTTTTAAATGGATTTAAAAAGGAAGAGAGGCGCTTGTTCTGCGTCCTTACGCTTTAACAGAGCACAGCACACAGAGCAGCATCACTTGTTAACGACGTTTCTCCTTTTGAGATGAGCATTTTCGAGTGGGAAATATAAAGTATTGGCTGTATTTCCTGAGTTATGAGAAACATACGTTTCACTGGGAAAGCATGTCCTTGTTTGTGGTTTTCTTTAGATGATTTGCAAAGGTGGATGTCAGAAGCCTAATTGAGCATTCCCTGACTCTGTGTCCATTTTCCACTTCACTTGGTGAGGACAGAGAAATGTGGCTGCCTGGCCTTACTCACAGCTTAGCTCTATTCCAGCCTCTCCTCTGTTCAGAAGGTGATGCCACATTTGGGAAGCTGGCCCAGCGGAGAGGAGGGAATCAGCTTCTTGTGCTTTATTCCTAAAAGATGCCCCCAGTTTCAAAATAAATAAGTTACCTTTTGCCACCAGATCTGGTACGATTCTGCACGACTCATTTTCTGACGATTTTACCCACTTGTCTGCTGGAAAAGCGTTATTTCATCAACAACCCTGCAGCTCTGCAGGTGTTCTCCTGTGAATTCTCACTTCACCACACTTAAGAAAAGCCCTCAGACATTGCCTAAAGTATTTTACTTCCTATCCTAAATTTTGAGAGGCTTTGTGGACGGTTTGAGTATCACATTGTCAATCCAAAAACCTTTCAAAAATGATTCAACAGTATTTTAAATCACTGTCTGAGTTTGCTTACAGGGCTGGGGGAACTTAATCAATGAACGGGTGATTATTAGTGAACTTAATCAATGAAAGGGTGTTTATTAGTGCACGTACACTTCAGATCGTGGTCTCAGGAATTATTGTCTCTCTCCTCCTTGCAGCTGTCTGCAGTTTTGGGGTTTGCTTCAACGGTGGAAATTGCGTAGAGGGATCTTCACAGCTCTGTCACTGCTCCTCTGGTTTCCAAGGACCTCGCTGTCAGTACGGTAAGCTGGCTTTTCAAATTCCTCCTTTAAGTGGAGGGGATAAAGACCGAGGGATGCCCCAATGTATTTTTTTATCCTAGCCATTGTTTTATCTGTAAAACTCCAATAATCTGCCCTCTACTTTTTTTGGCCACTGTTTGTGATGTTTGGGGAGCTTGGATGTTTGGAAAGGAAATGCTTATCGTGGCTTGCTGTGAAACACAGCTCCGTACTGTACAATAGCCTTTATTCCTGGCTGCCATCAGCAGCGGGATTTGCTGCAATCGGAGAAGGAAGCTGATTAAAGTTGGGTCAAACAAAGAAACCCTGGGGTCATGGCCTGGGGAGTGAAGCTCAGCCTGGAGCAGCATGGCAATGGGCTGCCACATCAGGAGGGAAAATAGTTAAGCTCTGACTAGCTGGATCAGTTATACCTTTGGCTAGGCTTTATTTTGGGGCTGCTAAGCTTTATTTAATTAACCTTCGTGCAATATACAAGTTGTATCTTGAAGGTTATTGAGTTTCCTGTGTTTGGTAATTCAGAGATGTTCTGATTTGGTAACGTGATAGTCTATAGCAAACAACTGCTAAAAGCTGGAATGGTTCTCCTGACACATACATGGTAAGAGAAAATGTGCCTCGTACTGTTAGAGAAAGAAATGACTTGTCCCTTTCTTCCCTCTGACTGCTGAGTCTGCAAGGTACAGGGCAGTAACAATTCCTCTAATTCTGGATTTATAACAGCAAATTAAATAATAAGACTTTTTTAACCATCCAGAAGTGTGTATCTTCCTTCAGACACATGGTTCCTCGCTCTTTCAGAAGTGGAGATAAGTTTACAGAGGTAATGGAGGAATAGTTCTTGGCAGGAGCTGGTCTGTTCCCACCAAGAGGGGCTGGAGAGGAGCTTTTTCTGCAAAGCCTGAAGCCCTCCAGCCCCAGAGGAATCCGAACAGGGGGCAGAAAGGTGACGGTGCGAGTTAATCAGTTCAGGGAAAGTGTGTGTCTTGACACCGTGTTTTCCAAGCCACACTTCAGCTTGTGAGGACACACACGGCCACCAGCGACGCGGCCAAGCTGCTGAGCCAACCTGCTCCTGCACATTTTTCATGGTGCATCTGTTTTAAAGAACTTTAGTTGTTGATGTGGTGTCAATTTAGAAGTGCTTAGAAGGCCCTTCAGCCACGTTTAGATAATACCTTTAAAGAAAGAGGATTCTCTGTCAGGTCCAAACTGTGGGTCTGATTCACAACTGTGAATGAAGTTGCTCCACAGTGATATTCCGTGGTGTCGTTCGTCTTCCAGAAATCTCTGTGTCTGATCTTAATGGTTTCACTTTTTCTTTTCTGGAAAGAAATACAGACGTGTTTGTTTTAAAGGCAGGACGTTCTCTCTCCTGGCCAGACTCTTATCGTACCTTTCGACATGGGATATTTTTACTGGCCAGCCTGGAGCAGCAGCAGTCCTGTGTTTACCCTGGCTGGAAAACAGGCAGTACCCAATCAGTCTGGCTTCCAGGGGTGAGATGCTGTCCTTCCTGCTCTCCTGAGCTCTTGAAAGTGATAATATTTGGGCATTCTCCGCCTGCATTAGATCATCTCACTTTGAAGGTGGACCTCTCAAGGGGGCTGCACAAGCTCTTTCAGGAAGGTCTGCACTGCGTCTTGTTTTCCCACTTGGGTTTCAACACCTTTTCTGGTGCCTCTTGCATCTCAGTGGCTTTTTGATCCTGTCAAGTGCTGTCAGTGGAGAGATTTATTTTCTTTTTTGTCCCCATGCAATGTGGCATCTCCTACCTGCTGTAAGCTAGAGCAGCAAAGCAGAGGAAGAAGTTGAGCTGAACAAGAGCAGGGACAGCTAACACAAAGTGATGAAGGGGACTTCCCTCTCGATACTTGGCCACAAATTCAGGGTTGCCCTTGATGTTCAGATATACTGTGGCTTTTACAGCTGGCAAGGAGAGCAAATATAGGTTGGGTTTCCAGATGAGACTTGAGTTGGCTGACTGCTGGAGACTAGACCTATCGTGGAGGTTGTTTCACGTCCATGGGCTTTGGAGTGCCCTGGCCAGGATCAAAGAGATTTTCAACTCTTGGTATCTTCTTTGGAAGAAAATTGAGAAGCAAAAGCATCTTTAGCAAGGAAGGGCAGTGCTGGGTTTGTGGCTGGACTTGATGATCTTAAAGGTCTTTCCAACCAAAACGATTCACTGATTCTATGAATATTATAGTGACTGCAGAGGCTGTTTCTGAACCGAGGAAGCAGCTGGGTTGTCCTGAACTCCTTTGTTATCTTCCATGTCTGGTAGGTGAAAGGGTTGTAAATGGGGCGTTTGAGGTTTGGTTTGGGCTGAGTCTCTCTTTAGGAGCTCCCTTCTTTGAGCTTGTCCATAAATGACCTTTCTGTACAGGGCTGGCTGCTGGGAGGGAGAGAGGGGCTGCTGGAAAACCTGGGCTCTGCTCCAAGCTTGCCCTGCCTTCCTAGGGGTCCTTTGACCACCCGACGCTTCGGTGGCTGGTTGTGCTGAGTTCAGTGTACCCGAGTGACGGCAGCGGAGCGGCTCCGGTGGCACCCGGGCCCTCTGCACACCGAGGGGTCACACGTTCCTGGCAGGGACCGTCCCTCCGTGGCACAGGGAGCGTAGAGGCTGTTGTCATTTGCATCTCGTGCTGTAAATCAGCTGCTTGGCTTCAGCGTTTGCTTACTGAAAACTTCACAGCGGAGTGGATCGTTTCAGCAACACCCGGGCTCTGGGGGCTCTTGTGTGGGGATGGTGCTGTGCTGTAGGGATGGGACCTTCCTAATTAGCCTGGCTGTGTTTTGAAGGATGGGCCAGACCAAATCTTCTTTAGCTTTGCACAAAGGAGAGGTCAACTGTAAGCAAGCAGGGTCCCTGATTAGTGTCTGCTTTCACAAGGCCAGATGAAATGGCTTTGTCACAGCTTCAGGAGACCATTATTGTCTCTTTCTTTTATAGCACTGCCCTCATTTACACAAGCATTTGACGTGCCCTCAGTGTTGTTTGATTGACTAATGACCCTGTTTCTCCTGCTAATCTCTGGGAGCTGTTCAGTTGGAAGCCTTTGTGGTGTGTTAGGGCAGGGGCTGCTTGGGCAGAGGGCTGGGAGAGATGGGTTTGCTGCAGCCTTCGGACTGGAGGTGGTTTTCAAAGAGAAACACAGGACTGCAAAGCACTCGAAGGTGTGGAAGTCAAAACAGGAAAGGTTTTGTCTTTGGAAGCAAAAGAAAACACCTTGGAGACTCCTCTTGGATCCAGGAGCCAGATGCTTCTTTCTGAGATGGAAAGGCCAAACCAGTGAGCGTGCACGTGCGGTAACGCCTCTCTGGACTCACCAGGGTGACTTCCCTGGTCCCAGGGGACCCCGGTGCTGATTTCAGAGTCTCAGCAGCAAGATGAATTGTGTTCGATGTTTCATGCGTTCACAGTTCACAAGGCCAGTTTGAAATCCGTTTGTGGGATGACATTGCAGCAATTGTTCTTCAGCTGTCAGTGTACTGGAGAGAATCCACTGTTAATAATACCAGGGCTAAATTAAGCAGAACCCTTCTCCAACAGCCAAGAAGTCCCAATACTTTTATTTATAAACAACCTCCTGATTCAAAGGTTTTGTCTCTTGCTGTGGAGGGGAGAAGGTCCTGAGCCCAGAGGAGGTTTCTGCCAGTCCACAGCGTTACCGTGCAGCTCAGCCTGCCAGGATTTTCTCTCTTTTTGGCTCAGGAAGGTGGTGGAACAAGGGCAGCTTGTGCAGAGCTCTGCTTCACCCTGTGCTATCTCCTTGTCCATCAGCCAAACGTTAGGTATTTAATAGCTGGCAAACAGGTAGCGCTGAACTCTTTGAAAAAGTTAGTGAGAGGAAACAAGCCAAGGCCATGCAGGGGTTTATTCAGGAAAAAAAAAAGAAAAAAAAAAAAGAAACCCTTTTGTGAAGTGAGTTTTGAAGAAAAAGGAAAGTGTGCTGAAGCTGGGGGAACGGCTGGGGTTGTACCTGCCAAACCTGCACTCCCATCCGTAGGGTGTTCTGGGGTCCAGCGTCCTCCCCCGAGACGCACGACGCGACGGTTACCACGAGCTTCCTGGCACGACCTCGGTTTTACAGATCTGGATGTGAATGCAGGGCAGTTACTCTATGAAAAACTTCATAGTTCATATGATTTGTGTTTCTAAAGGTTAACTGGAGTACAGCAAGCAGCCTTTTGGGCGTACGCTATCAGAAGTTGTCCAGCTTCATCGATGAGTGATGGAGCATACACATAGGCAAAAAATTACGGACATGTTTGTTTAAAGGAACATGAGAGCGATTGAAAAAGAGCTGCTAGTTCAAGAGACCAAAATCTTTAAAGGCTTTAGTGAATTCAAAATATGGCTTGCTTTGTTCTTTGTTCTTTGCAAGCTTTCCTTGGGTTGAACTCAAGAATCAGGGATTTCATTATCATTTAAAAGAGGTGATTATATTGGGTGACAGAAAAAACATGGTTCAAGTCCTTTAGAGGAGTTGTAGCCCTCTGCTTAGATGTTGGCAAATAAATGAGAGAGGAATCCTGTCGCTGGCATCGCACTCGTTTGAAATCTTCATATGGGGCTTTACTGCTCCTCACGTTAAGATCTGTCAGGGCTAAGAAAAGCTTGGAAGGAAACTGCTCATTGTGACACCTGGAGGAGACCAAATCTACATTCGTACCTTGGGCCAAGTCATGTGAAGTACTTGATGCCATCTTCAAAGCGGTGTGTGTTTTCCCTTGAGTGAGGACTGAAACCCCTCAGCACCTCCCGTGATCACCTCCTGAGTTATTCCAGTGCCAGGACCATGGTGAAGTGTCAGGCCCCGCTCTAATCTCCCCTCCAGGATTTCCGCGGACGTTCGCAGCCAGCTGTGACCAATTAAAAAAGGGGGGGTTTGGGTTTGTGAAACCTCAGTGACTTGCAAAGCTGAGCTAGGGGTCCACAGAGCTTTCCATTTTTGAGAGCTGTGTAGTCTGCCCTCAGTGTTTTCTTCTCATAAACCGTCTGGTGAAAGTCAGACTCCAAGCACAGAGGTGAGTCAGGGGTTATTTGCATGGGAGAGCAGGTTATTTTCCAAGCAGTGAAAAATACTGCAGTGTAAAAATGGGCCACTGGGATCCCATCGTGTAATTGGGAATAAGAAGAATTAGGTGAGTCAGGGGTTATTTGCATGGGAGAGCAGGTTATTTTCCAAGCAGTGAAAAATACTGCAGTGTAAAAATGGGCCACTGGGATCCCATCGTGTAATTGGGAATAAGAATGTGATACGTGAATGCCAAGTAGATGGAATTAATGCAGAATCCTTGGACTGTCACTGGAGAGGAGAAGACCATCCCCCAAGTCAGGTAGCCAAGGGCCATCCCAAGCTGATGGTGGCTCACCCAGCTGGCTGCTTTCTTGCCAGAGAAAGGATAACAGACCGTAGCCCAGGACTGTTTCGGGAGGCAGGTCTGAGCTGTGTCTCTCCTGCTGTGGTCCTTGGCTCTCCCTTTTGTCTTTAGCTGCTTTATGGTACGAAACAGAGATGACACAGGGCAGCTGGACTCCCAGGACCTCTGGTCTCCCCTTGTTTTCTGGGGATCTTGTGAAACTTGGCAGTGCAGGAATCTGTGGACCGTCGGCACAAGAGAACAGGTTCCAGCCAAAATAGGTGGCTCAGTGAGTGAAGTGAGGAGTGAAGGCCAAAGGGGGTGATAAGCATTGCTGCAAACCTTCCTGGAATTTTTAGAATGACTTTATGCTTAAATACATAGTGCAGTTGCAATGAATTGTCAGTGTGTTATGGTTTCAATTTCTGGGCTTGGAAAGGTTGGAGAGAACATTTTTTATGGTTTTTCATTACGTGCTGCCTTCTCCAAGGTATCTTTTTAAAGCAGTGCTCTCTGGCAGGTGATAACATCTTTTAACCAGCCTCTGAAATGCCTTATCTTCGCCTCAGCCACAGGGTTTCCTTTAATTTTTGCTTTGTCTGTTGTTTCAGTCTGTTTCCTCTCCTTTGCTGAATGGTGTCAATGCTGCAGTATAATTGCTGTCATAATTCAAGAAACAAACATACGTTGAGATTCCACTTGTTACAAATACTGGTGGGTTTTTTTTCCAGGAAGGTGCTCAGAGGATTCCCACTCCAGAGGTTGAATTCATGAGAAGTAGGTGAGAAAGGGAGGACACTTTCTGTGTATCCCTGACCCAAGTCCAAGTGCTGGTGCATTCCAGTTGTGCAATGCAGCTTTTTGACTTGAGCTGACGCTGTTCTGTGCAGCCGTAACCCAAACTATGCTGGTTGAGAGCAGGGGAGGAGGAAAATCTTCCACTGACAACCCCCACAAATAAATCCAGGGTGGCACCAGCCAGCAAAGGAGTTTGTTACAGTCACTTTTTACTGCCAAGGGTGTTACAAAATTCAAATCAAAAATGGTATCAGTGAGAGTGGGAATCCTCCTTCTCCTGAGACGGCAGCACCAGGTTCAGAGCAGCAGCTCAGGGAGTCTGTGCCTCTGCAGCTCTGTTCTCCTTGGGTTTCCCGTGTCTTTAGCTCGTGTCCACTGATTACAGCCATGCTATGGTTTTAAACGAACACTGGAGTGTATAGATGTGTGTGTGCATGGATATGAACAGCAGGATATCATAGTACATCCATGGTTTATAGGATATTAATATTGCCTATAGCTAGTCCTTACAAACATCGTGCATTTTAACAGTCTCCTCCCTGGAAACACGGGAATGGTTTGCAGTGGAGTGACTGTACTTGACTGGGGAGCCTTTATCTTTCCAACCACATGTAAGCACACAGACCCTTCAGGCACAGCCAGTGCCCCACGCTTCGCAGGGTGCTCTAGACTGAAAGGAGAGTCCAGGCAACCCTTGTTATTCTGGGGTGAGATTTCCCAGTCCCAGCATGGCTGGTTTCCTCCCAGACATACTTAATTTTATGGGACTTCAGTTTCTCGTGGTTCAGCTTACACACATGGGCACATGTGCTGTATGTCATTGTGCAGACAGTTTTTCTTTGCATAATTCAATGTTTTTGGGGCCTCTGTAACCCCTTTATGTTCCCCTTGGCCACAGGGACACCTGTTAAACCTCCAGTCTCTATAAACCAGCCGAAAATACTGTTTAGAAGGCCAACAGGTGTTTTTAGTTTGCTGTATGTGAATGCATATTAACTGTCCCTCTTCCCGCCTCCCCAAGCAAATAAAAGCAGCGTTGAATCTGGAAATCCTCCACTCGACACCAGCGCAGCAGGCAGCCCTGCAAGGGGATGCCAAGAAGTCCAAACAAGCTCCCTTCACCGCGGCGGGCCGTCTGGCACACTGACGGGCTAGACGCTGGGGCTGCTGGCCTTCAACTGCTCTCTGAAGTCATGCCTTTGTGTTTTACTTTCCATTTACTCTGGAACGTGAGCTGAAAAGCCCGGCACGCTGCGGTGTTTAGGACACTGTCATCACCCTTGGCTCTTGTCTTGCGTGTAGCCGCGCAGGCCGTCGGGCAGGCTGGTCCAGCTCCCTTTGCACACAGCCAGTGACTGTCAGAGCTGTGCAGTGGGAGCGGTTTTTGATGTTTTTCACCCTGCTAAGTGCATCTGCCTTTCTCAGATGCCCTCAGTCCAGGTTTCTCAAAGGGATCTTGTAAGTGGCTGAGACTTAAAACACGTGTATCGTTGATGTGAGGTGGGGCTCTGCTGCAGACAGGCTATGCTAACACAAATAAACGGTGACAACAAAGAAGCAGAATAGCCTGTGTTTGCAGATTAAAATAGGAATTTTTTATTTATTTTTTTTTTTTAGACATTTAAGTGGCTTGCTTAAAGACCAGATAGATCATTACCAGAGATCCAAACCAGCTCTTGGCTCTTCTAACCAGGAGCTGTTTTGAATCATTGATAATGGAAGTCAGTTCTGCTGATTCATGGTCCTAATCTGATTGTTGGAGATCAAAGGGTCAAAATAATGCAGTCCTGTGTAATAATGCAAGTGATCAGTAGGATGCTGGGTTCCTGTCACTGGTTTAACCATACAGTTTGCAGTGGATAAAGGGGATGGCTGGGTCTTAAGCTTATCCAGGGGATATCGTGCCTTTCCTCAGCATACCATTGTGTTTGGTGAGGCATATTGGATTTCAGCACGGCAGATGCTGGGATAATGGATGCCAGATGTCTGTCATTAGAGGATACCTCCTTTTACCAGCTGCAAATTGTCCATCACTTCCTCTACTGTACATTTACATCGTGAGAAGCTTGAATTCCCACAATTTACTGGTATCTTAGATGGCTTCAGGCTTCTCTTTAGCTGATAAGTAATGGGCTTGTGCAGCCCAAACCAATCACGTGTGGAAAAGTCAAAAACTGTCCTTTGATTTGCCTTTGTTTGGGAGCTGAGTTATGATTTGCCTTGATAAACTTGCCTGGAAAATTATACTCTACATTTAACTTGTAAAATGAATCCCTAGAAAGCTCCAAGGATTTAAGAATGCCAGAGATGTTTTTGTACTTATGTGAGAATAAGACATGGCTTTTCACTTTGCGGTCTCTGGTGTAAGAGGATACACTCCCTAAAAATGCACATTTTTAAACTTTTAAAGAAATGGTTAAAAGAAGAACATTAAGCCCCGTTGACAGTTTGAATACAGAATGCATCAGGCATGGTTAGGGATAAATTTGTTATGAAAATGAGGAGGAAGGCGAGAGCTCAGCGCTGGAGGCCGGCTGGGCAGCTGCAGGGTGCTCCTGTGGCCAAGTCTCAGGAGATAAGGGAAAAAAGGACTCTGGTCTGTGACAGGGAGATGTCTGGAGATGTGTGGACCAACATTTTCCATTCTGTGGCACTGAAACTTTCTGTAGTTGGAAATGCAGCGTGTTGGCTTGTGCAGCGTGTTGGCTTTGACCTTTTCTAGTGTAACAGCAGAGAGCGGCGATATCTGAAATGCGCAGGAGAAGCAGATGGAGAAAATGTTTTTTGGGAAACAGCAGATCAGGTAATTTTTCTGGTTTAAAATGATTTTGATGTTATCCCCCTCCCTTGCAGTCTGGGAAGCTGCCCTGAATTGCACAGCAGAATACTCACTGCTACCAAATAAATACATAACTTCTGCCTTCGTTTTTCCCGGTTGCTCAGGATCTCACCTCATTAATAGTGAAGATTTTGGAATGTCAGATATTTGGAGGAGCTGGGTATCAGGGCTGGACAATAGATCTGTGTGACAGGCGGTTGCTGAGCTCCGTCTTTCTGCAAGGAGGTGTTTGCTTTGCTCTAATTCTGACAGCCCACACGGTGCTGGGACTGTCTGGTGAGCAAATGGCTTTGAACTTAAACAACTGCTTCTTCCAGAAGGTGAATTTCAAGTTTAAAACATTACATTTGAGCTTTCTTTTTAACTTGTGAATTTAACAAGAAGCAAGTAGCAATGACCCTTTCATTAGAGACAAAAGGAAGTGTGTATAAATGTCTGTGGTGGCTTGGCAGTAAACTTGCTGAGGACAACATAAAACGTGCTCATTAAATGCTCTTTAAACAGTATTGCTTTTTGTTTTCAGAAGCAATGTGATGGTTCATCCCACCGTTAATTGCCTATCATCCCACCGTTAATTGCCTAATACCAATTATGGCATAAACAAGCCATTTGCTATTGGAACTTTGCTATTTATTTTTCAGGGTTCTTATTCTTGACACCTATTGTGCTCTGGGAACATGAGTGGCTTTGGGAGTGAAAGATAAATAATGAGATCAGTAATCAATAGTTTTACATAGACCATCCTGTACTATCAATGTAACTGCAGCTCTTGAGAACCTTACACAATGCTTCCCCCCTTGGATTCTGTGTAGTCTTTAACTTAATTATATGGAGACAAAGAGACTATAGGAGAAGGTTGCTTTTTCCCAGGGACTTTCCAGGTCTTTAGAATAAGAGGTGCACTGCCCATTGGGTGTTGGTAGCTGAGTGGCTTCAGAAAAGAGGTGCCATCCCCATACCATCGTGTACAGCCAAATTCTGCAAAGTGCCTGGAAAGACTGGGCCAAGAACGACTGTCATAGCTGCCTGTTCTGGTTACAACCCTTCTACCTGAAATCATCACTTTAGAGTATTTCAGCACTTTGGACTCTGTTCCAGCCAAAAAATGGAGAACATCTCAGATCCGTGGCAGAAGTCTGACTTAGCCTGGCTGCTTTGCTCTGAGTGCAGGAGGATAACCGGGGTCCGTTCAGAGGCAACGTGCTGAGTGCTGTGGGGACACACAGCTGAAGATCTCCAGCTGCCTGGTGAGTGCAGAGCTTCACCCTGGCGCAGGCTTCTCTGCAAGAAGCAATTAATAACAGGACAAAACTGCTGCTGGCATTCACACCTTCATACACTTGGCAAACACATCCGTGATCTCATGGAGCTGAGGTTGCATCAAAGATTTGGAAACTTTGAAGGAAGTCTCTTCAGCTTCTCTGTAAGAGGAATACAGGTTCTTTCCCAGGAGAGCCATCTTCTTGTCTTTCCATGAAATGTTGCTTTGGCCATACAGTGGGAAAAAAAATCATCAAACACCAGGCTGTTCGCTGAGCTCCCGAAGGGAAGCCTTGGAAAGCCTGCCAAGTGCAGTATAATTTTATATTGCATCCATTATATAATGTGTCAAAAAAGAATTCTCTCCACCATGGAGGGATATTTATAGCCCAGAAGGTTTTATGGCAGCAGTTGAGAGTCTGAGGTTCCTCTTGCTGAGGCGAGTCAGGCTGTTTCCTCTGACTCAGTGGGCACAGGTCTGCAGAGCGTGAGGGTGACCTTGGTAAGGAAACAGCCCGGCTGCATGGCCTTGGCCATCCCACCTCTGTCTCCTGAGGACCTTCGGGAGGACACAGGGGAAACTTGCCAAAGCTGTGAATGGATTGGGCATGGCAGTAGCGAGCCAGGACCTCGGTAGAAACCAGTGGCAGAGCATTGGAATGAGCAGAAAGAGGAGAATATCTCTGGTGATGCAGGTGAAGTCTGGCTGAGGCGTCCAGTGGGCAAGGAGCTGAGGGAATAGGGAATCAGACGACATCGATGTCAATAAATGTGCGTGTTTGGGGTGAAGTAAGAACATTTGATGAAAGTCTTTGTCTCATCCCTTAGTGAAAGTTGCATGGATAATACCTGGCACAGCTGGTTATGTGCATGGAAGTACTTCCAGATCCACGTAGCCATCCTCTCTTGCAGATGTTCCTTCCTCCAGAACATTTGCACAGTCTAAGGAAGTAACTCGTGCTGAGCTGGCAGGTATTTGCACACATTCCAGCGGGGAAGGAGCAATCCCAACAAACCCTTCACTTCTGCATTTCTCTTTTTTTTCTCAGAGACCAGTAAATCTGTTCCTGGGAGATGGGTTTCTCAGTCACTAGCTGGTGACATGGGTGATTATGAGGACACTTCTTGGTTTTGTTCTGGTCTAGTGGAAGGTGTCCCTGCTGATGGCAGGGGGCTTGGAACTGGATGAGCTTTAAGGTCCCTTCCAACCCAAACCAGTCTGGGATTTGTTTCCTCCTTCAGGCAGATGTTGCTAGGAGTGCTGAAGGGTCTTTCATGAGGTACAGGCAGATGACATAAGCCTGCTTTTAGGAATGAGAAAGATGAAGAGGTAACAGACATTATTTTGAGTCTCCATGAGGTCAGGGAGACTTCTGGGAAGCCCTTGGTCATGGTTTCACTGAAAAGATAATTTCCTTGTGTTGGAGTAGGCCATGCAGCTGGGGAAGACGATGAGCAGAAATGCATCTCTGTGCCACGTGTTTACCCAAATTGGAATCACTGAAATATTTGAGCTTAATTTTCTTCTTCTTTAAAAAAAAAACCCAACAAAAAACCTTTGGAACTTTTCATAGTATAGCCCATCGTGTCCAGGAGTTGAGTTAAAGACCTGCAAAGTTTATGGTCAACGTAGATCAACTCACTGTCTTACGCAACTTTAAGTTGAAGAAATGATGAGTGAACCAGAAAGCCTGTGAAAAGCAATGATCATTGCACTGAGGAAGTCTTATCTGAGCACTGCGGGAAGCTACAGAGTTGTGAAAGATAATCTGCTCCCTGCAGGCCGTGGCAGATCCCGTCAGGCATATTCTCTTGAAAGGCTGTGTTCTTTTTTTTTAAAAAAAAGAGATTTCCTGGAGGTGCTGCCTGTCCTGGCTGTTTTATTATGGCTCTGATATTGTAGATCAGGAGGAGCCAGGCTGAGGTTGTCTGAGCATTTGATACAATCCATGGAAAGACACTGAGTTTATAGATGGTTAGTTGGATAAGGATGAGAATCAATCTGATTAGGAACTCCTGAAAGATGGGGAAATAAGTAATATATCCTTATAATTCCTCTTTTTTACACATCCAGGTATACTCTCTGCAACTTGTCTTTCCCACTTTCAGTACCTTTCTGCACCAGAAGCAATTCTGCCCTCCCGAAGCAGGGGCTCTGTCGCTGTTTTTTCTGCAGTGAGGGAAGGAATTGAGCAGTGGGGGAAGAGCTCTGTCCCTGAGGTTCCCCATCCCTGGGCTGAGCTGCTCTCCCCTCGGTCATGTCCTTGGGGCCTCATGTTCCCTGGATCTGCAACCCCAACGTGAGCTTTCTCTAGGCAGCAGTGCGATTGCTGGCTGATCTCCTGGATATACCCTGGGAGAAATGGGTTTTATAAATACCTGGACACCAAATCCCAGAGTGTGCTGAGCTGTAAAAAAGGGAACCAAAACCAAAATGAAAAAGGAAAAAAAACCCAAATCCAACAAAGAAACAAGAAAGTCCCCAGCAGGCGTGGATTTTGTGTGTAATCTCTGATTTGCTGACAAACTTTTCAAACAAGTTTGGTGGGGAAGCGGCGAAGCTGCAGCACGGATGTGATTGTGCAGCAGCCAGCTCTGGGCGCATCAGTTTGGCAGATTTTCAGAGAAACAATTGAAAATATATTTTTTTCAACCCACTTCTGGGCCATTCTGCTATTGCTGCACTTTACTGCTTACACTTTAGGAGTAGATAAGGCATATTCTCTTATTTCCCTTAGGTTATTAGGAGAGCTCGTTACCGGGAGACCATTACGTAAACTTTATTAAACAATTTGTGTTAAATGGCTGTAAAACCGAGTAGCTCAGATTCTCAGGACATCACCACTTTTTCCCAGTGCAGCTGTTTTAAGCTGTTGCTACAGCAACTTGATTTTTAGAAAATAATTATCTAAAGTTTCATCTTTGAAACGAGCGAGTTCAGTTCCATGCTGCCAGTGGCCCTTTCCCAACATCTGCTACGTTTCCTTACGGCCAGAGGGAGGGGATAAAGCCTCTCTGCTCTGCCTGGGACAGTCCCTGGAGCTGGGGCTCTCCTTAAATGCCTGCCTCACCCTTTGACTGTGGTGAGAATTTTTCCCATTGAAGAGCTGCAGAGTTATTCTTTGGAGTTAGATAAAAATTCTTTTATCCCAATTTTAATCACTTTTAATCTATATAAACTCTAGCAGTTTTCTTTTTTTTTTTTTTGTCCAACAAAATGCAGCTCTTTTTTTTTTTTGTCTTACTAAAGGTCACTTCCCTACCAAAAAAAAGGGAAAAAAAGCTTTTTTAAAGCTTACAGAGTTTTTTTGGGGAAAAGAAATTACAGATAGAAGTTATATATGTGTGTATGTATACAATACTACTCATGTAAGTGCGAATTCTGTTTTAAAAACAGGCTTTGCAGGTTTTATTTACTTTGGGAGAATCCTTTCTGAGGAATTAATCTGGAGTTTGGAAAGGTGGCCACGAGGCTTGGTTGCCTTGGAAGTTGCCTGTTGTGAGTGCTGGGGACTGGAACTGTCCACCTTGAGCAGGTATCTCCAGTCTGGGGGTGTGTAGTTTATGACAAAAATATTATGATAATGAAGAAATTAGAAAAGACTTGCCCTCCCAGCAGAACACAGCAAAAAGCTTCCAGTCTTGTAAATACGGACTGGGAAGGTTCATCTGACCTGGTGTTTACCACAACGTTCTCCGTGCAGCCAGCTCCTGCCTGCTCGCAATTGTACGTGCTGAAGAGGAAAAAGGCAGGTCTCAGGGTCTGAAATGCTCAGGAAATGGAAATTCTACCTCTGCAATAACAAATAATTAGGCAGTTAAAAATTCTTTAGTGAAAAAAGGGAAAAGATGATGATGGGAAAAGGCAGTGATGCTGTTTCTCACTAGATATTGGCAGCCGAGCGGGCTGCGAGCGCTGCAGCCCAGGCTCTCCCCGCGGCGACGTTCCCCCAGGCGCTGTCGCTGAGGTGTCGGGTGGGACAGATGGTTTCTGAAACACAGAATCAAAATCATTCTCCTACTGACCTCTCCAGTGCAGTAAGCATCGGTATGAACACTTGGTCTCGGACACCCATTGTGTGTTCCTGAAGCCAAGGCTGGCGTTGGATCTCCTTGTAGCCAAAGAGAATGTGCTGGCAGGAGGTCCTGGGCAGTGAGACCATTCTCTGGACCATCGTGGAGCAGAAATGTCCAGCAACCATTTACACAGTGTCCTGACAGATGATTTTCTTCATAGGTGTCAGGTCAGTATTGCTGAGAGGTGTTTGGGGCTGAGCCAGCTGAGGATATGAGTTTATCATCTTCGAGATGAGAGGTTCTGTTTTCCTGGGGGTGATGGTTCACCAGCAAGGAGCGTGGCAGCCAGAGAGCTGTCTTGCTTGGGGTGCACAGCTGATCCGGGCAGAGCTGCAGCATCCCAGACAAATGGAAAGGGCTGGAAAGAGCAAAGAGAATCAAAACCACCTGCACACTGGGAGCTTTTGGCTCCGCAGAGAAGTCACAGTAAGAGCCACAGCGGAGTCAGTCTGCTCGTGGCCAGGAAAACAGTTACATGTCACATATAACTTTCCTCTAATCAACCTCTGGTTCCTGCCTACCTTTAATTTAGTGGGGATGTGAATCATCTGGACATTGGTGTTTTCAAATGAGCACAGATTATCTGAAAATATGTTCTGTGCATGAACATTCGCTACGATATTCTCTTATCTCTTTGTAACTCTTAAAAAATAAAAAGCAAAGTTATGTGTATTTTAGAAATAGAGCTGAATTGAAATAACGTTGGAATTGAACTCTTGTAAGAAGTTTCCTATTTAATTCATTTGTGTTAACATAGCACTTCAGTAATGTGCAGAGAGGGTAGGAAGAAGCCTTTCTCAGGGAACAGGTTTCTGGGAGCTCCTTGATGTTTGCTGTGCATGACCTTGGAAATCAAGTATAGGTGGAGCCTGTGGTGTGATTCGAGGCGACCCATACTTGGTTTCAAGGGTCTGCAGGGAATCTACGGAGGGGAGCGAGCAGAGCACTGTGAGCAGCTGAGGTTTTGAGCAACCTGCAGCAGATGAATATCCATAACCCCCAACGTTTATGGGTGATTGTCCACCTGCAATCACAGTCCCAAGTGCTATAAGCCTGTTTGTGGTCATTTGGTATCTTGCTATTGAGCCCTTTTCCTCCCCAGGACTGTCTTGTGAAAAAACGTGCAATGTTCAAGCCCGAGCGAGGGTCTCAGTCTCTCTGGTTGGATTTGAATGATGGAATTGGGACAGGCCTGAGACTTTAGCCAAAATGACAGACTTTGGCTGGATTCCTGACTAACCCATGTCCCTCAGCACTGTGTCCACACGACTCTTCAATCCCTCCAGGGATGGGGACTCCACCACTGCCCTGGGCAACCCCTTCCAATGCCTCAGAACCCTTTCAGCAAAGACATTCTTCCTCAGATCCAGGTCCACGCTGTCCAGCTGCCTGTGGGCTCCCTCTCAGCAGCATCCTGAAGTAAAGTGGCCACTTTCGGGGGCTGTGTGTGCTCCCTCAGTCTGTGCCTGGCTTGTTCCCCATGGCTTTGTCACAGGGTTCTGTCTGCCTGTGACCACCGAGGGGGCTCAGAGCTGAGAGCAGCTGGAAATGGGGCTGGCTCCCGATCTGCCACCAGCTCTGTCAGCTCTGGGGCAGCAGAAGAAAACCAAGATTTATCTGCAGTAGGAGAAGGAAATGCACAGAGTACATGGCTGAAGCACGTGTCTCTGACAAAGCCATGGCTCATTTTTCTTCCATCCAGACCAAATGCCTTAAAGCAGTATTTGTCTCCATTTTTCTACTTTCTTTCAAGAAGGAAATGCTTCTTTACAGAGCAAAAAAAAAGTAGCTTCTTAAGCACAAATACATTTTTAGAGTGCCTTGCTTAGTGCCAAATGTCAAAAATTTGCCAGCAACTGATAAATCTTTTTGAAACCTCCCCATATATTTCACACGTCTCACTGAAACTTGGCATTTCCTAATCGGGTTGATTTTGATCTGTAACTGAGAATAATAGAATGATGATGCAGCACAAGGCTTCCTCCTCGCTGCTGGTCTCCGTCCCCTCTGCTGGTGTTGGTGGCTGTGAATCTGGGAGCTCTCCGTCTGTCTGTCAGTCTGGGCTCAGGTTGCCAGCCAATGTGTTGTACATTTGGAGCCTTGGCCGTGCACACAGTCTATTTTGGTTTTAATTAATTAATTAAAGTAGCTATCGTGTATTTTGGTGAGGTGTGAAAATGCTTGAATGGAAAACATCTCCAGTTCTTATTAACAGCTTCCAGATGGGCTTTGGGGATGATGCTGCTTCAGAGCTAGTGGGGAAGCAGAGATCGTGGCTCCTTTGAGTCCCCAGTTGTTAAATCCATGGGAGTTAAACTGGGGAGAGGAGGCAGCCTGTGTTGAGGTAACAGGGAGAACAAGAGGAGTGGTAACTCCTCTATTTTCACCTGGTGATTAATCATTCATCCATTTAAAAGGCAGTTTGATAAAGGTGCTCCCTGTTCCTTAAAGTTCTGGCCACGCTCTGCTGAGGGGAAGAGAAATCTCTGGTTTTGTCAGGGTAATGTGATTTATTCTGGGCTTGAATTACACAAATTAGTAGAAAATGTGTACTACATTTGGCTATTTTAATTTTTTCAACCTTTTAGTTTAGTCTTCTCTGGATTCATACTCTTCAGTGTGTGTTTATTTGACAGAATTGTAGTGGGGAGGTGCAATAGCTCTACCAGTCTGATTTGAGACAAGAAGGTCAATCTTCTAAAACTACAGATTTTTTTAATGTAAAAAAAAATGGTGTCTTCTCATTTTCATGAACAAGATGACTTTTGCAGAGAGGGATCGTGTTGTAAGTTCTTATCTGTGTGAGTGCCACTGCCAGTGTTTGTCCAGGATAGAGATCTTCTGGGTAGTGACATCTGAAGTGCTTGAGCGTGTAACGAGGGGCATCATTGTGTACCGGTTATTGTAAGTTCTTATTGGCACTGAAAAGTTAACAATAGGAAAATAAACTGTCATCAAAGCGGTTGGCTTTGCTGTTGTGCAGTATCCCAGCAGCTCACCTGTGCTCCCCCTTCTCTCTTCCAGACGTGAACGAGTGCGAGGTGGGGAATGGCGGCTGCGAGTCCCGGTGCTGTAACACCATCGGCAGCTTCTACTGCAAGTGTGCGGCGGGGCTGCGGCTGGAGCGGGACGGGAGGGCATGCGCAGGTAGGGCTGGGGCAGCGGGGCAGCCTCTGCCTGCCCAAGGGGAGGCTTTTGGGTTTCCCATCCCTCCATGGTTCCACCATCCAAAGTGCTCCCTTCCTGCTGCACGCTTAGAGGTGTGAATGAATGGCAGTGGTAGAAGGAAATAAGGCTTGGATGAGGCTTTGAGCAACCTGGTCTAGTGGAAGGTGTCCCTGCTGCTGGCAGGGAGGTTGGAACTGGATGAGCTGTAAGGTCCCTTCCAACCCAAACCA